>NC_092088.1:68962903-69127903 GCF_045679555.1 Salvelinus alpinus | reverse complement strand
CAGTGCAGTTCCATTCCCCTGTCTCTAACACACATTAGAGACGTCTACATTATTTATCCTCACATGACAAAAGTCCTCTAGCGGAGCACGTCACCTTAAAAATACCCTCTCTTTATATAACCTAGAACCAGGAGAACTGTAGGGAACAGGCAATCAGGCCACCCCATTCCCTATATACTACACTACTTTTGACCAGGGCCCATAGGGAATAGGGTGACATTTGGGACGCATCCTGGGAGCTCAGTTTGAGAGCAAAGCCACATAACTTAGATGATGGGATGGGAGAGTGTGATGGGAGAACATTTTGGAGTGTTTTCATTGGCTGTGATTTCCCCTGGTTAGCTTGGGTTGATATATTATTGACTTGTTGGATTATGACTTCTGGTTTGGTTTATGTAATCTCTCACAGGAAAAGGTAAGGAGGAAGGAAGGAAGGGAAACATCTGGACTGGTCCATTTAGGTAGCTTACTAGGGAACAGCTAAGCACTAGGGAACTAGGGAACAGCTAAGCACTAGGGAACTAGGGAACAGCTAAGCACATCATTTGCTGCTGCATGAATTGCTTTTTTCTCTCCTTAATTACTCCCTGTTTAATGATCACTTACTGCATTGATCAATTATGTATATGTCTAACCCAGAGGTAGTATCTGCTTAAATGATCGTCAATCACTGTACAACGTTAGCAACTACAGCTCTGTTCAGTACTCTTAGCTACCCATTCACATTGGCTTTATCTCGCTAACTACCCCCTCCTGTTCTTTCCCTCACCACCCCTCCTCCATTATCCTCCTCCTCCCTTCTCCATCCTCTTTTTGCCTTGTCATCTATGGGTCAAGACTGTGCATGCCTCTCTCTTTAATCCTAATACCATTCACTACTGTTCATTTATTCTGCTTGGATTAATCAGATATTTTACAGTCATTACATTGTAGAGACGACCGTGGGACATGGGCTGCATCACAGCCTGCACTCTATTTCCTATATAGTGCACTATAGGGACGCACACGGAGTCTCTCTCCACTAAATGAAGGCGCATCTCTACTACTCTGTCGACTGCCTGACGCATCCAGCTATTTCTCCCCTCAAGAAACGTAATGATAATAACGCAATAATTACTTGCCCCCCATTTTACAAATCCTTCCCCTTGTCTCTCTATCCGCATCAGTTATAAACTGGGGGTAAGTACTACCGCATGCAAGAGATTGTTTAAAGCCAAGTGACGTAGCACCACCCATCCATCCTGCCACGCCTTATCTGCCTGGGCACTCTGGCCACTGGTGGAGACGTGACGGAGGAGTGTGTGTCCACACTCTCTCTCTAGGGGGGGGGAGAGAGAGAGAGAGAGAGAGAGAGAGAGAGAGAGAGAGAGAGAGAGAGAGAGAGAGAGAGAGAGAGAGAGAGAGAGAGAGAGAGAGAGAGAGAGAGAGAGAGAGAGAGAGAGAGAGAGAGAGAGAGAGAGAGAGAGAGAGAGAGAGAGAGAGAGAGAGAGAGAGAGAGAGAGAGAGATAGATAGATAGATCATGGGGCCTGCGGATAATGAAAGGGAGCAGGCTGTAAAAGCGTTTGTACTTCATGCCACAGCAGAGTGCTGCCAGCCATCCCAGCCCGCCCACAGACGGCACAGCTATCAAAGGGGTCCGCGTGCCCACCCAGTCGGCCCGGGAGATCCCAAATGACCCCTATAGCTCACTGCCTGCCTGGCCTGGCGTTGCCCCTGGGGCTGACTATACTATCCTGGGTAAACAAACAATGTAATGGGCTGACGTTAGGCAAATTGTGCGAATAATGGCTGTCTTTCTGGTTTTATAATTGTTCGAGACTATTCAATGCCGATGTTCATCCATTAGGCTATTGTATTGCATTTCTGCCTCCCCTCCTCCCTCTGCGTGATATAAACAGTCAGCTGTCAAATATAAAACAAGCCTTCGACCATGTAGTTAACTGGAATCTATACAGCAACTATTTCCATTTATCACTGTGTGGAGATAGAATGGCTGATCATGCAATCACACTGTCACTGCGGGCTAGCCTGACTGGTGAGCAATTGCACTACAAAGAATGAACACATAGTGCATCTCTTGTGATGTTTCTCACATCATACATGCAATTACTGTGACAAATAAATGCATGCTCAGATGTAGTACATACACACGCACTCACTCACACACACAAACACACACACATACTTAGGTTGCATTAAGGAAACACTGTTGTCCAGAGACAGAATCAGTCTCCTCTGTTCAGCCCTGCCTGTCACTAGACTGCAGAGAGGGAGGGAGGGATATACTGTGCTGCTGAGTCATGGCTAGGGGCTAGGTTTGCAAAAACAACCAAAGGACCTCATATAACACAAATCACACACACACTTTAGGACAGACAGTAGATAAGGGACCATAGAGAGTACAGTATCAATATGGACATGGATCAACCCTTTTGCTCCCCAATTCTGTGATATCTAATTGGTAGATACAGTCTTGTCCCATCGCTGCAACTCCTGTACGGACTCGGGAGAGGCGAAGGTCGAGAGCCATTCGTCCTCCGAATCACGACTCCGCCAAGCTGCACTGCTTCTTGACACACTGCTCGCTTAACCCGCAAGCGACTCTCACCAATGTGTCAGAGGAAACACCATACAGCTAGCGACCGAAAGTCAGCATGCATGCGCCCGGCTGTCACAAGGAGTCGCTAGAGCGCGGTGGGACAAGGACATCCCAGCCGGCCAAACCCTCCCCTAACCCGGACGACGCTGAGCCAATTGTGCGCTGCCTCATGGATCTCCCGGTTGCGGCCGGCTGCGACACAGTCCAGGATTGAACCCAGATCTGTATTGACGACTCTAGCACTGTCATGCCGCTGTGTAGACCGCTGTGCCATTCGGGATTCAATCAACACCTCTTTAATATGGAGATGGTTCAACACCTCTTTAGTATGGAGATGGGTTAACACCTGTTTAATATAGAGATGGTTCAACACCTGTTTAGTATGGAGATGGATTAACACCTGTTTAATATAGATATGGTTCAACACCTGTTTAGTATGGAGATGGATTAACACCTGTTTAATATAGAGATGGTTCAACACCTGTTTAGTATGGAGATGGATTAACACCTGTTTAATATAGAGATGGATTAACACCTGTTTAATATAGAGATGGTTCAACACCTCTTTAGTATGGAGATGGATTAACACCTGTTTAATATAGATATGGTTCAACACCTCTTTAGTATGGAGATGGATTAACACCTGTTTAATATAGAGATGGTTCAACACCTGTTTAGTATGGAGATGGATTAACACCTGTTTAATATAGAGATGGATTAACACCTGTTTAATATAGAGATGGTTCAACACCTGTTTAGTATGGAGATGGATTAACACCTGTTTAATATAGATATGGTTCAACACCTCTTTAGTATGGAGATGGATTAACACCTGTTTAATATAGATATGGTTCAACACCTGTTTAGTATGGAGATGGATTAACACCTGTTTAATATAGAGATGGTTCAACACCTGTTTAGTATGGAGATGGATTAACACCTGTTTAATATAGAGATGGATTAACACCTGTTTAATATAGAGATGGTTCAACACCTGTTTAGTATGGAGATGGATTAACACCTGTTTAGTATGGAGATGGATTAACACCTGTTTAATATAGATATGGTTCAACACCTGTTTAGTATGGAGATGGATTAACACCTGTTTAATATAGAGATGGTTCAACACCTGTTTAGTATGGAGATGGATTAACACCTGTTTAATATAGATATGGTTCAACACCTGTTTAGTATGGAGATGGATTAACACCTGTTTAATATAGAGATGGTTCAACACCTGTTTAGTATGGTGATGGTTCAACACCTGTTTAGTATGGAGATGGATTAACACCTGTTTAATATAGATATGGTTCAACACCTCTTTAGTATGGAGATGGATTAACACCTGTTTAATATAGATATGGTTCAACACCTCTTTAGTATGGAGATGGTTAACACCTGTTTAATATAGATATGGTTCAACACCGGTTTAATATGGAGATGGATTAACACCTGTTTAATATAGAGATGGATTAACACCTGTTTAATATAGAGATGGATTAACACCTGTTTAGTATGGAGATGGTTCAACACCTGTTTAGTTTGGAGATGGATTAACACCTGTTTAATATAGAGATGGTTCAACACCTGTTTAGTATGGAGATGGATTAACACCTGTTTAGTATGGAGATGGTTCAACACCTGTTTAATATAGAGATGGTTCAACACCGGTTAAATATGCAGATGGATCAACACCTGTTTTTAATATGCAGATGGATCAACACCTGTTTTTAATATAGAGATGGTTCAACACTTGTTTAGTATGGAGATGGTTCAACACCTGTTTAGTATGGAGATGGATTAACACCTGTTTAGTATGGAGATGGATTAACACCTGTTTAGTATGGAGATGGATTAACACCTGTTTAATATAGAGATGGATTAACACATGTTTAATATAGAGATGGATTAACACCTGTTTAATATAGAGATGGATTAACACCTGTTTAGTATGGAGATGGATTAACACCTGTTTAATATAGAGATGGATTAACACCTGTTTAGTATGGAGATGGATTAACACCTGTTTAATATAGATATTGTTCAACACCTGTTTAGTATGGAGATGGATTAACACCTGTTTAATATAGAGATGGATTAACACCTGTTTAATATAGAGATGGATTAACACCTGTTTAGTATGGAGATGGATTAACACCTGTTTAATATAGATATGGTTCAACACCTGTTTAGTATGGAGATGGTTCAACACCTGTTTAGTATGGAGATGGATTAACACCTGTTTAATATGGAGATGGATTAACACCTGTTTAATATAGAGATGGATTAACACCTGTTTAGTATGGAGATGGATTAACACCTGTTTAATATGGAGATGGATTAACACCTGTTTAATATAGAGATGGATTAACACCTGTTTAGTATGGAGATGGATTAACACCTGTTTAATATGGAGATGGTTCAACACCGGTTTAATATGGAGATGGATTAACACCTGTTTAATATGGAGATGGATTAACACCTGTTTAATATAGAGATGGATTAACACCTGTTTAGTATGGAGATAGTTCAACACCTGTTTAGTATGGAGATGGATTAACACCTGTTTAATATAGAGATGGATTAACACCTGTTTAATATAGAGATGGATTAACACCTGTTTAGTATGGAGATAGTTCAACACCTGTTTAGTATGGAGATGGATTAACACCTGTTTAGTATGGAGATAGTTCAACACCTGTTTAGTATGGAGATGGATTAACACCTGTTTAGTATGGAGATAGTTCAACACCTGTTTAGTATGGAGATGGATTAACACCTGTTTAATATAGAGATGGATTAACACCTGTTTAGTATGGAGATGGATTAACACCTGTTTAATATAGATATGGTTCAACACCTGTTTAGTATGGAGATAGTTCAACACCTGTTTAGTATGGAGATGGATTAACACCTGTTTAGTATGGAGATAGTTCAACACCTGTTTAGTATGGAGATGGATTAACACCTGTTTAATATGGAGATGGATTAACACCTGTTTAATATAGAGATGGATTAACACCTGTTTAGTATGGAGATGGATTAACACCTGTTTAATATGGAGATGGATTAACACCTGTTTTTAATATGGAGATGGACACTTTAAGATGAGGGCACTGGGATGTAACAGTAATAGTATCATCAGCAGCAATAGAGCCTCATCTACCCTAGCATACTGTACTCTGTAACATCCTCCCCTAGCATATTGAAATCCTAATCTGAACGGTCACTGCACAGATAATGTCATCAGTATTGACTGAGAGAGGCAGAGTGGGGGGATGAAAAGATGAAACCTTCAGAAGAAATGTGAAGGCCAAAATAAAAGACTCTTCTTCTTCCATGAATAATGAATGAGGCAGCTTTTCTTTCTATCCTCCTCTCCAACCTCTGATCTCAGACATCCCTCCTTTCCGCTTTCCTCTCTTCTCATCATCCCTCCCTCCTTTCTCCACTTCCATCCACTATCCAAATTCCCCTCAGACTTAGGAAAAGTCAGAGGAGGGAGCAAGAGACTCGGCTACACAGTGCTCAGACTCAGTAGGCGGGACTTAAACACAAGCCAATCATTTCTTCTAGATGTCGTTGGTAGAGAGACAACCTGCTGCTGTTTCCCCGTTCAACACCTTAGCTCCAATCGGAACTTTTCCCTCCCACCATCACCAATACCGCCTATACCCCACCCCCAGTCACATTCCTTCATTCATCCCTCTTTCACCACCATGTCTTTGTTAGCCTGACATGAACAGAAACAGACCAGGAAAACCCAAACCGTTCCACACACACAGGTTGTGTTAGTTCTCACTGACTGGAAAAGGACAAGTGAGGACAGACATAAGTCGTCACCCCCAAAACAGTGTCTTTACACTCCTATTAATGAACATAATCAATAAGGATGTTGTGAAAGAAAAGAAAATCTGCTGATAATATATGTGTCGGGTTAATCAATATTAAATAAAAGAGTAAGATACGTTTCAGAATTATTTTGAATATTTATCTTCTCTGGGGTCTAAGGCAAAAATAAAACTGCAAAACTGCAAAACAGCATAATTCATAAGATGCTGAGTTTGAGGGAAAACAAGCGCTAAACAAAATAAGCTTTTCCATATCAAATATAAGAGTCTAAGGGGATGTGATTGCCTCAGTATGTCAGTGGAAAATATTGGAAACATCAGAGTACTGTAAGCTCCCCTTTCCAATAGTGCAGTAATAACTGACTGTAAGAAATAACAACAACAAACATAACATGCTTGTGTGTGTGTATGTGTGAGTGAGTGAGTGAACATCATTTGTCCTTTTCCCATTCACACCCCTTGCCATCTATCCCCTGTACAGCAGGTCTTTCTGCGACCCCCCTCCAGCCCAATATATATCTTCCAAGATGGCATAGCAGTGGGGATGTCTGTTTTGATGGTCTTGTCCCATCCCTTGTATATATCGTTTTTCTTCGTATATATTTGTATTACTTTTTTAATCTCTTTTTCCATCTATGGACTGAACATACTCTCCTGCAACCCGCCTAACCCAATGTGGTATGGATCTGCTATTTTTACACTTTTGAACCGGAACCGCCTTCTGAAGCTAGCCAGCTAACTAGCTACTAGCTAGTAGCTAGGCCCTTCTCCCGGCTAGCCAAAGAATTCCATCAGATAATTCCTGGGCTTCAATACCTCTTCTGCCAATTGGCCTGGACCCTTTGCTGTGGCCGCACCTGGCTTAAATGGTGCCTCTAGAGACAAAACCTCTCTCATCGTCACTCAATGCCTAGGCTTACCTCCACTGTACTCACATCCTACCATACCCTTGTATGTATATTATGCCTTGAATCTTTTCTTCCGTGCCCAGAAACCTGCTCCTTTTACTCTCTGTTCTGAACGTACTAGACGACCAGTTCTTATAGCCTTTAGCCGTACTCTTATCCTACTCCTCCTTTGTTCCTCTGGTGATGTAGAGGTTAACCCAGGCCCTGCAGCCCCCAGCATCACTCCCACTCCCCAGGCGCATTCATTTGTTGACTTCTGTAACTGTAAAAGCATTGGTTTCATGCATGTTAACATTAGAAGCCACCTCCCTAAGTTTGTTTTATTCACTGCTTTAGCACACTCCGCCAACCCGGATGTCCTAGCCGTGTCTGAATCCTGGTTTAGGAAGGCCACCAAAAATCCTGAAATTCCCATCCCTAACTATAACATATTCCGACAAGATAGAACTGCCAAAGGGGGCGGAGTTGCAATCTACTGCAGAGATAGCATCCAGAGTTCTGTCAAACTATCCAGTCTGTGCCCAAACAATTCAAGCTTCTACTTTTTATAATCCACCTTTCCAGAAACAAGTCTCTCACCATTGCCGCTTGTTACAGACCCCCC
The DNA here is from genome assembly GCF_045679555.1 of Salvelinus alpinus. Classification (NCBI taxonomy): domain Eukaryota; kingdom Metazoa; phylum Chordata; class Actinopteri; order Salmoniformes; family Salmonidae; genus Salvelinus; species Salvelinus alpinus. The sequence continues at coordinate 69,119,939 of NC_092088.1, read as the reverse complement.
TCGGCCCCCAGCTGTGCCCTGGACACCATATGTGAATTGATGGTTCCCCATCTATCTTCAGAGCTCATACTGTTAGGTGACCTTAACTGGGACATGCTTAACTTCTCTGGGATAGGGGGCAGCATTTTCACTTTTGGATGAATAGCGTGCCCATAGTAAACTGCCTCCTACTCAGTCCCAGATGCTAATATATGCATATTATTATTAGTATTCGATAGAAAACACTCTGAAGTTTCTAAAACTGTTTGAATCATGTCTGTGACTATAACATAACTTATTTGGCAGGCAAGACCCCGAGGACAAACCATTCAGATTTTATATTTTTTGAGGTCACTCTCTTTTCAATGGGTTTTCTTTGGGAATCCAGATTTCTAAGGGACCTTCCTACAGTTCCTCTGGATGTCAACAGTCTTTAGAAATTGGTTGAGGTTTTTCCTTTGAGAAATGAAGAAGTAGCCATGTTCAGAATGTGGCTCGAGTGAAGTGTACTGTTTGTTAGAGGTGCGTGACCAGAAAGAATGCTACACATTGTTTTCCTCCGGTATTGAACACAGATCATCCCGTCTTCAATTTTATCGATTATTTACGTAAGAAAATACCTAAAGTTGTATTACAAAAGTAGTTTGAAATGTTCGGACAAAGCTTACAGGTAACTTTTGTAGTCATGTTGAGCGAGTTGGAACCGGTGTTTTTCTGGATCAAACGCGCCAAATAAATGGACATTTTGGATATATATCGACGGAATTAATCGAACAAAAGTACCATTTGTGATGCTTATGGGACATATTGGAGTGCCAACAGAAGAAGCTCGTCAAAGGTAAGGCATGAATTATATCTTTATTCTGCGTTTTGTGTCGCGCCGGGAGGGTTGAAATATGATGGTCTGTGATTGTTTGCTGGGGTGCTATCCTCAGATAATAGCATTGTTTGCTTTCGCCGTAAAGCATTTTTGAAATCTGACACGTTGGCTGGATTCACAACAAGTGTAGCTTTCATTTGGTATATTGAATGTGTGATTTCATGAAAGTTAGATTTTTATAGTAATTTATTTGAATTTGGCGCTCTGCATTTTCAGTGGATGTTGGCCAGGTGGGACGCTACCGTCTCACATATCTCAGAGAGGTTAACACCCCGGCCATCCTACAATCTAAGCTAGATGCCCTCAATCTCACACAAATCATCAAGGAACCTACCAGGTACAACCCGAAACCTGTAACCATGGGCACCCTCTTAGATATCATCCTGATCAACCTGCACTATAAATACACCTCTGCTGTCTTCAACCAGGATCTCAGCGATCACAGTCTCATTGCCTGCGTGCGTAATGGGTCCACGGTCAAACGACCACCCCTCATCACTATCAAATGCCCCCTAAAACACTTCAGCGAGCAGGCCTTTCTAATCAACCTGGCCCGGGTATCCTGGAAGGATATTGACCTCATCCCATCAGTAGAGGATGCCTGGATGCTCTTCAAAAGTGCTTTCCTCTCCATCTTATTTTAGCATGCCCCATTAAAAAAATTAGAACTAAGAACAGATATAGCCCTTGATTCACCCCAGACTTGACCAGCACAAAAACATCCTGTGGCGTTCTGCATTAGGATTGAATAGCCCCCGCGATATGCAACTTTTCAGGAAAGTCAGGAACCAATATCCTCAGTCAGTTAGGAAAGCCAAGGCTAGCTTTTTCAAGCAGAAATTTGCTTCCTGTAGCAGTAATTCCAAAATGTTTTTGGACACTGTAACGTACATGGAGAATAAGAGCACCTCCTCCCAGCTGCCCACTGCATTGAGGATTGGAAACACTGTCACCACCAATAAATCTACAATAATCGATCATTTGCATTATTTTCCACGGCTGGCCATGCTTTCCACCTGGCCAACCCCCCCCCCCCACGCCTCCTTCACCCATATCCTGGCAGCTGAATCCCTACAAATCAGCTGGGCTAGACAATCTGGACACTGTATTTCTAAAAGGATCACGCAAAATTGTTGCAACCTCTATTACTAGCCTATTCAACCTCTTTCGTATCGTCTGAGATCCCCAAAGATTGGAAAGCTGCCGCGGTCATCCCCTTCTTCAAAGGGGGAGACACTCTTGACCCAAACTGTTCTAGATCTATATCCATCCTGCCCTGCCTTTCTAAAATCTTCGAAAGCCAAGTTAATAAACAGATCACCGACCATTTCGAATCCCACCGTACCTTCTCCACTAAGCAATCTGGTTTCCGAGCTGGTCATGTCTGGTTTCAGAGCTGGTCATGGGAGCACCTCAGTCACGCTCAAGGTCCTAAACGATATCATAACCGCCATCGATAAAAGACAGTACTGTGCAGCCGTCTTCATCGACCTGGCCAAGACTTTCGACTCTGTTAATCACCGCATTCTTATCGGCAGACTCAATAGCCTTGGCCTCTCAAATGACTGCCTCGCCTGGTTCACCAACTACTTCTCAGATAGAGTTCAGTGTGTCAAATCAGAGGGCCTGTTGTCCGGACCTCTGGCAGTCCCTATGGGGGTGCCACAGGGTTCAATTCTCGGGCCAACTCTTTTCTCTGTATATATCAATGATGTCTCTCTAGCTGCTGATGATTCTCTGATCCACCTCTACGACGACGACACCATTCTGTATAGATCTGGCCCTTCTTCGGACACTGTGCTAATAAACCTCCAAACGAGCTTCAACACCATGCAACATTCCTTCCATGGCCTCCAACTACTTTTTTAATGCTAGTAAAACTAAGTGCATGCTCTTCAACCGATTGCTGCCCGCACCCTCCCGCCCGACTAGCATCACTAATCTGGACGGTTCTGACCTAGAATATGTGGACAACTACAAATACCTAGGTGTCTGTTTAGACTGTAAACTCTCCTTCCAGACTCACATTAAGCATCTCCAATCCAAAATTAAATCTATAATCGGCTTCTTATTTTGCAACAAAGCCTCCTTCACTCGTGCTGCCAAACATACTCTCTTAAAACTGACTATCCTACCGATCCTTGACTTCGGCGCTGTCATTTACAAAATAGCCTCCAACACTCTACTGAGCAAACTGGATGTAGTCTATCACAGTGCCATCCGTTTTATCACCAAAGCCCCATATACTACCAATCACTGCGAGCTGTATACTCTCGTTGGCTGGCACTCACTAGACATCCATTGCCAAACCCACTGGCTCCAGGTCATCTATATGTCTTTGCTAGGTAAAGCCCAGTCTTATCTCAGCTCACGGGTCAACATAGCAACACCCACCTGTAGCACGCGCTCCAGCAGGTATATTGCACTGGTCATCCCCAAAGCCAACACTTCCTTTGGCCGCCTTTCCTTCCAGTTCTCTGCTGCCAATGACTGGAACGAATTGCAAAGAACACTGAAGCTGGAGACTTATATCTCCCTCTCTAACTTTAAGCGTCAGCTGTCAGAGCAGCTGACCGATCGCTGTACCTGTGCACAGCCAATCTGTAAACAGCACACCCGACTACCTCATCCCCATATTATTACTTACCCTCTTGCTCTTTTGCACCCCAGTATCTCTACTTGCACATCATCATCTGCACATCTATCACTCCAGTATTAATGCTAAATTGTAATTATTTTCACCTCTAGGGCCTATTTATTGCCTACCTCCCTACTCTTCTACATTTGCACACACTGTACATAGATTTTTCAATTTTTCTTTTATTTTGTGTTATTGACTGTACGTTTGTTTATGTGTAACTCTGTCATTGTTTTTGTCGCACTGCTTTGCTTTATCTTGGCCAGGTCGCATTTGTAAATGAGAACTTGTTCTCAACTGGCCTACCTGGTTAAATAAAGGTGAAAAAAATAAAAAATAATAATAGGGGTGCTACAACCCCCTCCACCCCACTAGGGGTGCTGCAGCCCCCTACAGCCAACACTAGGACTCACCAAGATCCTTAGAGCCTTGACTTTCGCTGGCCATCTCTCCCATCCTCACCAGTGCCTCGAAGTAGCCCTTTGCAGCAAATGTGACACCTGGAAACATGGAAGCATTGGGCGTCAGATCAGGGGCGGAGTGGAAATATTGGACATTAAAGTCGTCATCACCCCAGCGTCCTTCCCCTATAGCTATAGCCCCAGTCAGTTAGGGAAAGGGCTAAAGGCAACTATAGGCTACAATGGAAAGAGCTAATGCTGCTACAGGCGACAATGGGAAGAGCTAATGCTGCTACAGGCGACAATGGAAAGGGCTAATGCTACTACAGGCGACAATGGAAAGGGCTAATGCTACTACAGGCGACAATGGAAAGGGCTAATGCTACTACAGGCGACAATGGAAAGGGCTAATGCTACTACAGGAAACAATGGAAAGGGATAATCCTACTACAGGAGACAATGGAATGGGATAATGCTACTACAGGCGACAATGTAAAGGGCTAATGCAACAATAAAAATGGTGGCTTAAGAGTAAAAGGAAAGGACAGCACTGAAGAAGAGAGACAGGTATAGGAATTATTGCTGGATAGAGCAGATGCTGGATGGAAAGTGGAACTACAGGAAATACAGACTAGAGAAAGTTAGGAAAGACCAGGGAAGGCAATATATACCAGTCTTAACAACTGCAAAACTTTTAAAACATATGACATCCTGCCTAACCTTCAAGGTGATTCATAGGCTACTGCAATACAAATGAAGCCAGTGTGCTCCTTTAGACTGTTACTCATGCAGAGTGACAGAGACACTAACTGAAACATCTACCAGTGACTCGGGTCTTAGTCCAGGAACAGGGACAAGGAACACAGAGCAGGCACAGAGTGGCTGTCATAATGAGGGGACAGGATGTCCAGTTAGATGGATACATATGTATGCGACTAGCAGACTCCACTCAGAGTGTATTAACTTTGACTGATACGGCCTCCTGAGTGGCGCAGTGGTCTAAGGCACTGCATCGGAGTGCTAGAGGCGTCACTACAGATATGGGTTCGATCCGCAGTGCTAGAGGCGTCACTACAGATCCGGGTTCAATCCTGGGCTGTGTCGCAGCCGGCCATGACCGGGAGACCCATGAGGCGCCGCACAATTGGCCCAGCGTCGTCCGTGTTAGGGGAGGGTTTGGCTGGCTGGAATTACCTTGTACCATCGCGCACTAGCGATTCCTTGTGGTGGGCCGGGCACATGAACGCTGACTTTGGTCGCTAGCTGTACGATGTTTCCTCCGACACATTGGTGCGGGTGGCTTCCGGGTGAAGCGAGCAGTGTGTCAAGAAGCAGTGTGGCTTTGTGGGGTCGTGTTTCGGAGGACACGTGGCTCACGACCTTCACCCCCCGAGGCCGTACGGGAGTTGCAGTGATGTAGCAAAACTGTAATTTCCAACTGGGGAGAAAAAGGGGTATATAAAAATAAAAAAATAAGTAAAATAAAAAAATCGTAGGAAGAAATAAAAAATCGAACATTTGACTGATACATATTGATGTGGAGTGTCAGGACTTTATTTAACAATGTGGCCTGGCCATGTATGCGGTCTAAACATTATTGTTACCACATAGTTAATTAGTTAATTCAATGTTAATACTAGGTAAGTGCCATCTTAAACCAGACTGTGAAATAAAGTGTTACCCAAATACATCCTGAATCTAAATGGGAAGAATTCAAATCTGTTCGTCTAGTTGAGTTGAGTTGAGTTTTCTACAGTAATGCAATCATATGGGAATACCCCCAGAAATGCAGACAATAAGCTGATGCTACATTATTATATTCCTTTTCACTTCAAACACTAAGATTGAGACAGCCTCAGCTCATTTCTGTCTCCATTTATACCTCTATTCCTGACCACCGTTTCACAAGCCTCCGTCTGCACTCATTTCCTTCCGTAATCTTTCCTTTATTAATTATTCTTTCCATTCTCTACATTTATCAGAATCATTATCCTGAGGTCACTGAACTGATAATAACCCACACGAACAACCCAGACTCCAGAGCCTAAAGCCGACAGCCTACTACACTGTAGCTGGGTTCACTCTGAGACTGACACAACCAGGAAGAGAAACCGTTTCTCTTGGCTCATCCTGAGCCCAACTTTGGTTAAGGCTGGTTGGGATAGAAGAATGAGGGTGGATGGCCAGAAGTGAGATTGTGCAGTACGGTAACACCTTGTGTGGATGGGCTAATTTAGCAATGTCCACAGAAATCCCAGCCAGCGACGAGCGGTGGAGTGTGGCAGGCCAGGTAAGGCTGGATTAACTGGGACGAGATCTGAGAGCTTTGCTAGCTGGGGGATTGTGTGTGTGTGTGTATGTGTGTGTCTTCAGTAAAGAGGATTAAACCTCTGATATGAAGCAGACAGCTGATAGTATACAGACTGGAGGTGAGACACGCCATCCATTCCTCCCACCTATTCCAGAGTAAATGAAACACACACTCTAGGAGGAGTAAAACCGGTATAAACCAGATCAGCTGCAGCTTGATGTGTTGAGTACTTCATCCATCTTCAACTCTTCCAAATCCACCATCCAACCCCCTTCTCTCTCAAAATCCTTCCCTCCCTCAACTCCTTTATCAAATCCCTTCAGCCTTCACACTCAGCCTCTTTTTTTGTTCTCTCCTCCATCTCTCCAACACAGCTTGTCCCTGTTGAGACATCTCTCTCCGTCCCACCTTCAACATGATGTCCAGTTTGGATGTGTGTTGTGTGAAATTGCCCCACCTATCGCCGGTCCCAAAGCTCTATGATAAACAGAGTACCTGACTAAATACCAGTCAAAGCATTGCATCCTATTCAAGCACTACACCCACTGCACATTATCCTATCCTCCACAACCAAACTGATCAAACAGTATCTCCTCTGAGGATAACTAACAGCAGGCAGCTCTCTCCCTGGACCATTATGTCAGTCAACAAAGCTCCAGGGATCTCAAGTTCAGTCCAGCACCAACTCTCCTTCCTCTATATCCTAAGACCAAAGGGAGAACTGGCATATTTACAAATTCAGCTCGCAGATGGATGCCCACCAGGCGCCCTGTGGTGCGTTGAATGCTGACTGTGCCCTGTGCCTCTGCAACGGCAGCACGAGCCAGAACCCCAGTCCTTGCGCCTGCCTGGCATTGATGAAGTGCAAGTCCCCACCTGGGACCTGTTTGGCTAATTTTAGTCTTATCTATCAGACTACATTGAGTCCTCCTTTATTGGTCCTCAGGGCTTCCACAGTCTTTCCTGGTTTTCGTGCACCTCTCTCTCTCTCTCTCTCTCTCTCTCTCATATAGAAGCAAGACTCTGTATCTCCAATGTATTCTGCTCTCTTTCTCTCCTCCCTCTGGCTGTCCTGGATACCAGTTTAATTCTCTCAGCGCCGCTTGCCCTAGTTCCTATTGGACTACGCTCCACTTACACACACCTTCCTGGAGATATCTCAAAAGTGTTGTGCTCCTGCTCTCACCCATGTATCTACTCCACACAAACACCTGGAATACACACGCACGCACACGCACCACATCATATCCCGACTTGTGAACAACCAAACAAATACAATAAAAATGATTTGACTTGAAGATATGCAGGGATGGAGGGATGCTAGTAAAGAGGAGAAGAGAGGAGAGGGCAAGATGTGGACATGAAACATTCTAACGTGACATTACAGGAGAAGGGAATCCTGAGCCTCCCAACAAAGAACAGAAGACAAAACAAACATCAACATTTAGGGGAGACTACATCTACTGACAGCTAGCTGGGAGTTAATTTGGTGTTTTAATCAATGTAGGGTGGGGACACAGTGAAGTCATTCTCTGTTAGTGGTCTTTGCGTTCTCTTTTCCAAATGGTAGACTATCAAATCAGTCCGTATAGTTGAAAGCCTGTCGGAGCATCCAGCAGTATCTTTCATAGCTAAGTCCAAGAAGAGCTCAGGTACATGAGGACGCTGACTATAGGCTACACACTGTTGCCAACGTGAGAAATATATCCCCAGCATCTGAGATTATTTCTAGTTCAGATAAATCAGTGCCAGGCGATATGGGCCTTTGCCTGTCCTCTGGACAGGAGGAGAGGAAGGGGGGATGAGAAGGGGATGAGATAAAGGAAAAGAAGAAGAGAAGGATGTACTCACTGGATAGGGCCTTCTCGTAGCTCTTCCCCATGGCCACAAAGTTCCGCAAGCATGGGTTGAACTGCTCCATGATGGACTGAGAAGAGAAATAACATGTTTTTTAGTCGACACGAGCAGCGATAAGCCTAGCAGAAGCAGTGCTCTACCCTACTCTGTAGTCTGCGCGCTCACACACTCTCCACATACACACACGTGCGCTCACACACTGCAAGCAAGCCAACCAGGAGAAAGAGTGTAAATCGGAATCATCTACACTCATTCAGAAATCAAAGAGAAGGAGCGAGGGAGCGAAAGGGTGAAGGAAAGAGGTGGAGGTAGAGGGTGTCTTTGCACCTCACCTCTCCCAAAAAGAAAACCTGGCTGTGGGTGTTGATGCCCGGGAAGCCCTGCTCAGCCTAGCTCCCCTTCGCTCTTCCTCTCCCTCTCGCTCTCTCTCGCTCTTCCTCTCCCTCTCTCTCTCAACTGTGTCATGTCATTTGTGCTAATTACTTTTTTTTGTGGAGCAGGGGCATATGAGGGTAGGAGGAATAAGAAAGGAGGAGGGAGGAATAATTGGGTGACCAGAAAAAAGAGAGAAGGAGGAGAGTACAGGAGAGAGAGTGAGCGAGAGAGAACTTGAGCATGGTCCCACATGGAACACTGTATAATGAATATGTGAAACACAGATCGATGTGGGTAAAAAGTAGTCTGGGTACCAGTCTGTTTAGCTATTATTCCACTCCTTGCCACTCCTGTCATGTTACACATCTTTGGCATATGACACAAAGTACAAAGAGTGGAATGTTGGCAAAACAGACTCGTACCCAGGCTAGGTATAGTATATATCTTGTTTGTTCAAGGAGATCCCCACATGAAAATACTATAAATATACTATGGTCTAAGTACTATAGTATTCACTGCAGTGTTTTTGTGAATGTTACTGTAGTATTTACTATAGTATTTACAGTGAACTATAGAATAAATACTGTAATAAAATAAAACTGTAGTATATACTATTTTTATTTTTATTTCATCTTTTGTCACGCCCTGACCATAGAGAGCTTTTTATTCTCTATGTTGGTTAGGTCGGGGTGTGACTAGGGTGGGTCATCTAGGGGATTATGTTTCTATGTTGGCCAGGTATGGTTCCCAATCAGAGGCAGCTGTTTGTCGTTGTCTCTGATTGGGGATCATATTTAGGCAGTCATTTCCCCTTTGTGCTTTGTGGGATCTTGACTATGGATAGTTGCCTGTTAGCACTATTGTTAGCTTCATGTTTTGTTTTGAGATTTCTTGTTTTTTGTTTTGCTGAGAGTTTCACCTAGTAATAAAAAGATGTGGAACCCAGATCACGCTGCGCTTTGGTCCATTTATTATGACGAGTGTGACAGAAGATCCCACCAACAACGGACCAAGCAGCGTGCCCGGGAGGTAATGGCATCCTGGTCTTTGGAGGAGATTAGGGAGAGAACATCCTGGACTTGGGACGACATAATGGCAGGAGAGAAGAGCCTGCCATGGAAGCAGGCGGAAGCAGCGAAGGAAGGACAGCGACGAAGTCGGGGAGGAAGGCCACAGAAACCCCAAGAAAATGTTGGGGGGGGGGGGGGCACATGGAGCAGTCGGCGGAGCCAAGATGTGAACCAGAGCCAGTCTGAGAGAAGAAGGAGAATTTGGAGGAGAGAGAAACGGGAGAGTTGTTGAGTTGGTGTAGGATGCACGGATTTGGACTAAAGGAACGTGTTGTCAGTTTGGTGCCACCTGAGTCAGCTCCCCGTACTCGTCCTGAGAAGTGTGTTAAAGTTACGGAAAAATAGATGCCAGCTATACGCACCAGGTCTCCAATGCACCTTCACAATCCAGTACGTCCTGTGCCAGCTCCTCGCACTTGTTGTGAGAAGTGTGTTAAAGTTCCGGTACCACTGATGCCGGCTATACGCACCAGATCTCCAGTACGTCTCCAGAGCCCTGAACTCTCCCTCGAGTGCGTGTCCCCAGTCCAGTACTTCCTGTGCCTGCTCCTCGCACTCTTCCTCAAGTGCGTGTCCCACCCGGAACCTCCCCTTTTGAGTCAGGTTTTGCGATCGGAGTCCGCACCTTTAGGGGGGGTACTGTCACGCCCTGACCATAGAGAGCTTTTTATTCTCTATGTTGGTTAGGTCAGGGTGTGACTAGGGTGGGTCATCTAGGGGATTATGTCTCTATGTTGGCCAGGTATGGTTCCCAATCAGAGGCAGCTGTTTGTCGTTGTCTCTGATTGGGGATCATATTTAGGAAGGCATTTCCCCTTTGTGCTTTGTGGGATCTTGACTATGGATAGTTGCCTGTTAGCACTATTGTTAGCTTCACATTTTGTTTTGAGATTTATTGTTTTTTGTTTGCTGTGAGTTTCACCTAGTAATAAAAAGATGTGGAAACCAGATCACGCTGCGCTTTGGTCCAGTTATTCTAACAATCGTGACACCTTTATTTAACCAGGTAGGCTAGTTGAGAATAAGTGCTCATTTACAACTGCGACCTGGCCAAGATAAAACAAAGCAGTGCGGCAAAAACAACAACACAGAGTTACACATAAACAAACGTACAGTCAACAACACAAAATAAAAGAATAATAGAAAAATATATGTACAGTGTGTGCAAATGTAGAAGAGTAGGGAGGTAGGCAAAAAATAGGCCATAGAGGCGAAAATAATTACAATTTAGCATTAATACTGGAGTGATAGATGTGCAGATGATGATGTGCAAGTAGAGATACTGGGTGCAACACAGCAAGAGGGTAAGTAATAATATGGGGATGAGGTAGTCGGGTGTGCTATTTACAGATTGGCTGTGCACAGGTACAGCGATCGGTCAGCTGCTCTGACAGCTGACGCTTAAAGTTAGAGACGGAGATATAAGTCTCCGGCTTCAGTGATTTTTGTAATTCGTTCCAGTCATTGGCAGCAGAGAACTGGAAGGAAAGGCGGCCAAAGGAAGTGTTGGCTTTGGGGCTGACCAGTGAAGTATACCTGCTGGAGCGCGTGGGTGTTGCTATAGTGACAAGTGAGCTGAGAGGTGGGGCTTGAGCCAGTGGGTTTGGCGACGGATATGTAGTGAGGGCCAGCCAATGAGAGTATACAGGTCGCAGTGGTGGGTAGTATATGGGGCTTTGGTGACAAAACGGACGGCACTGTAATAGACTACATACAGTTTGCTGAGTAGAGTGTTGGGGGCTATTTTGTAAATGCAATTGCCGAAGTCAAGGATCAGTAGGATAGTCATTTTTACGAGGGTATGTTTGGCGGCATGAGTGAAGGAGGCTTTGTTGCGAAATAGGAAGCCGATTCTAGATTTAATTTTGGATTGGAGATGCTTAATGTGCGTCTGGAAGGAGAGTTTACAGTCTAACCAGGCATCTAGGTAGTTGTAGTTGTCCACATATTCTAGGTCAGAACCGTCCAGAATAGTGATGCTAGTCGGGCGGGAGGGTGCGGGCAGCAATCGGTTGACAGTGATGAGGGGTGGTCGTTTGACCGCGGACCCATTACTGTTAAAATATTTTATCAAGGTTTAAGATAAATGATTAAATAATTCTACCCAGAAACTTAACCATTAGGATTAGAGGTTATGTAGCATGGACAAGGGGTAATTAAAATGATAACCATTGGGGAAAAAAGGAATGTACAGTGGGGCAAAAAAGTATTTAGTCAGCCACCAATTGTGCAAGTTCTCCCACTTAAAAAGATGAGAGAAGCCTGTAATTTTCATCATAGGTACACGTCAACTATGTTGAAGAAATCCAGAAAATCACATTGTAGGATTTTTAATGAATTTATTTGCAAATTATGGTGGAAAATAAGTATTTGGTCAATAACAAAAGTTTATCTCAATACTTTGTTATATACCCTTTGTTGGCAATGACAGAGGTCAAACATTTTCTGTAAGTCTTCACAAGGTTTTCACACACTGTTGCTGGTATTTTGGCCCATTCCTCCATGCAGATCTCCTCTAGAGCAGTGATGTTTTGGGGCTGTTGCTGGGCAACACGGACTTTCAACTCCCTCCAAAGATTTTCTATGGGGTTGAGATCTGGAGACTGGCTAGGCCACTCCAGGACCTTGAAATGCTTCTTACGAAGCCACTCCTTCGTTGCCCGGGCGGTGTGTTTGGGATCATTGTCATGCTGAAAGACCCAGCCACGTTTCATCTTCAATGCCCTTGCTGATGGAAGGAGGTTTTCACTCAAAATCTCACGATACATGGCCCCATTCATTTTTTCCTTTACACAGATCAGTCGTCCTGGTCCCTTTGCAGAAAAACAGCCCCAAAGCATGATGTTTCCACCCCCATGCTTCACAGTAGGTATGGTGTTCTTTGGATGCAACTCAGCATTCTTTGTCCTCCAAACACGACGAGTTGAGTTTTTACCAAAAAGTTATATTTTGGTTTCATCTGACCATATGACATTCTCCCAATCTTCTTCTGGATCATCCAAATGCTCTCTAGCAAACTTCAGACGGGCCTGGACATATATTGGCTTAAGCAGGGGGACACGTCTGGCACTGCAGGATTTGAGTCCCTGGCGGCGTAGTGTGTTACTGATGGTAGGCTTTGTTACTTTGGTCCCAGCTCTCTGCAGGTCATTCACTAGGTCCCCCCGTGTGGTTCTGGGATTTTTGCTCACCGTTCTTGTGATCATTTTGACCCCACGGGGTGAGATCTTGCGTGGAGCCCCAGATCGAGGGAGATTATCAGTGGTCTTGTATGTCTTCCATTTCCTAATAATTGTTCCCACAGTTGATTTCTTCAAACCAAGCTGCTTACCTATTGCAGATTCAGTCTTTCCAGCCTGGTGCAGGTCTACAATTTTGTTTCTGGTGTCCTTTGACAGCTCTTTGGTCTTGGCCATAGTGGAGTTTGGAGTGTGACTGTTTGAGGTTGTGGACAGGTGTCTTTTATACTGATAACAAGTTCAAACAGGTGCCATTAATACAGGTAACGAGTGGAGGACAGAGGAGCCTCTTAAAGAAGAAGTTACAGGTCTGTGAGAGCCAGAAATCTTGCTTGTTTGTAGGTGACCAAATACTTATTTTCTACCATAATTTGCAAATAAATTCATTAAAAATCCTACAATGTGATTTTCTGGATTTTTTTTCTCATTTTGTCTGTCATAGTTGAAGTGTACCTATGATGAAAATTACAGGCCTCTCTCATCTTTTTAAGTGGGAGAACTTGCACAATTGGTGGCTGACTAAATACTTTTTTGCCCCACTGTATGTGTGTGCCGAAAGAAAGCAAAGAGACTCCTTAACCTATGTTTGAACCGACCCAGCTATAACTCTGTGGAGATGAGATAAGACAGGGAGAGAGCCCTTCCAGGTTTTCCGTATCTGGGGGGGACTGGAACTGTCAGCTGAGTGGTAATAAACTGTGGTGAGACTTCAGGGGATAATCCAAATATAGTGTGTATGTATGTGCGTAGTTTAAGAGAAGGTATAAAAGGAACGTTTTTGTATATGCACGTCAGAGCTCTCGCCAATAAAATTGTATCTGACTAATTGTGAGATGGGAATTATGTCTGTTTCATTTAAACCAGAGCTTTACAATCTCTGGGGTTCAGACCTAAAAAGATAATTGCAATTTATGAACATGAATTACTAAATTACATAACAATTACGCACGCATGCAATGAGGCAGTGATCGCTAAGATCCTGGTTGAAGACAGCAGAGGTGTATTTAGAGGGCAAGTTTGTCATGATGATATCTAAGAGGGTGCTCATGGTTACGGATTTAGGGTTGTACCTGGTAGGTCCTTTTTTTGTGTGAGATTGAGGGCATCTAGCTTAGATCACTATAGTAAATACAATTCTTTTATTTTACCTTTATTTATACAGGTTTTTTCTCATTGAGATAACATCTCTTTTCCAAGAGAGACCTGGTCCAATAGCAGCAGTTTCAGACAAAACAACTTACATACACTAACACACCATTAAACAAAACTATAAACACACATACAGTACAACAAAAACATTGTACATTAAAAACACAAACGTCTTGACTAAAAACAGCTGGCCTAAAAACAATTACACTCTTCTATGATATATACATCGATCAAGTGTTTAAACTCCACCAACGAAACTAGATCATCACATTTTAAAATGTTCATGACAGAATTCCAGGACCACGGAGCTAAGTAACTAAAACAATTTCTACCATGTCCTGTTCTAATTTTTGGTACTGTTAGAAGCAAATCAGAATGGGACCGTAAATGATATTTATTTACTGACCTGACTAAAAAAGAACAGAGATAAAATGGCATTTTATCCAATATGGCCTTATAAATCAGTGTATACCAGTGTTTAAGACTACGCAAGGTCAATGACGACCAGCCAACAGCACTGTAGAGATCACAATGATGTGTTAGACGTTTCTGATTTTAAATGAATCTGAGGGCTGCATGATACACTGAATCAAGTGCTCTCAGGGTAGTGGCTGAGGCCTGCATATATATAAACTAAAATCTAAAACCGACAGTAATGTACATCGTACCAGCTCCTTCCTGGCCTCAAAAGAAAAACAAGCCTTATGCCGGTAGTAAAATCCTTTTTTCAGCTTGAGCTTCCTTATCAAGTTCTCTACGTGCACATTGAAGCTCAGCTTATCATCAACCCAGACACCCAAATAGTTGTACACTTTAACTTGCTCTATAGTATGTCCAGCCAATGTAGCAATGACATGATTTGTAACATGCCTGGCATTTGAAAATACCATGCATTTTGTTTTACCCGAATTTAGAATCAGCTTTAAAACTTCTTATGGCTGCAATCCCGTTAACGGGATCGATATGACAACAGCCAGTGAAAGTGCAGGGCGCCAAATTCAAACAACAGAAATCTCATAATTACAATTCCTCAAACATACATGTATCTTATACCATTTTAAAGGTAATAATTGTTGTTAATCCCACCAAGTGTCCAATTTCAAATAGGCTTTACAGCGAAAGCACCACAAACAATTATGTTAGGTCACCGCAAAATCACAGAAAAACAAAGCCATTTTCCCAGCCATTTTTCCAGCCAAAGACAGGAGTCACAAAAAGCAGAAATAGAGATAAAATGAATCACTAACCTTTGATGATCTTCATCAGATGACACTCATAGGACTGCATGTTACACAATACATATATCTTTTGTTCGATAAAGTTCATATTTATATCCAAAAACCTCAGTTTACATTGGTGCCATGTTCAGAAATGCCTCCAAAATATCCGGAGAAATTGCAGAGAGCCACGTCAAATAACATAAATACTCATCAGAAACTTTGATGAAGGATACATGTTTTATATAGAATTAAAGATACACTTGTTCTTAATGCAACCGCTGTGTCAGATTTCAAAAAGCTTTACGGCAAAAGCACAATATTCAATGATCTGAGAACAGCGTTCAGCTACAAAAGGAAGCCATACAGTTACCCGCCAAATTGTGCAGTCAACAAAACTCATAAATAGTATTATAAATCTTCACTTACCTATGCTGATCTTTGTCGGAATGCACTCCCAGGACTCCCACTTCCACAATAAATGTTTGTTTTGTTCGGTAATGTCCATCATTTATGTCCAAATAGCTATTTTTCTTAGCGTGTTTGGTAAACAAATCCAAAGTCAGGAAGCGCGTTCACTAAAAGCAGACGAAATGTCAAAAAGTTCCGTAACAGTCAGTAGAAACATGTCAAATGATGTACTGAATCAATCGTTAGAATGTTTTTATCATAAATCTTCAATAACATTCCAACCGGAGAATTCCATTGACTTCAGATGCGCGATGGAACAGAGCTCCCCCATGTGAACGCGCATGGTCAGAGCATGGTCAGGTCATGGTAGACCTGACTAATTCCTGTCTCCTTCGGCCCCACTTCACAGTAGAGGTTCTACAGACTGTTGACATCAGACAAGGTTCTACAGACTGTTGACATCTAGTGGAAGCCTTAGGAAGTGCAACATTACCAATATCCCACTGTATCTTCAATAGGAGCTGGACTGAAAATCGACCAACCTCAGATTTCCCACTTCCTGTTTGGATTTCTTCTCAGGTTTTTGCCTGCCATATGAGTTCTGTTATACTCACAGACATCATTCAAACAGTTTTAGAAACTTCAGAGTGTTTTCTATCCAATACTATTAATAATATGCATATATTAGCAACTGGGACTGAGGAGCAGGCAGTTTACTATGGACACCTCTGGGCACCTTTCATCCAAGCTACTCAATACTGCCCCTGCAGCCATAAGAAGTTAAATCATACAGATTATTTTGTATGATGTTAAATGCACTTTGGGCATTTTCAAAAGCTAAAGATAAACTACTACCACTTGAATAAAGAACAGTATCATCTGCATAAAAATGAACATCCGCTGTTTCAATACGATCCCCAATGTTGTTGATATACAAAATGAACAACAGTGGGCCCAAAATAGAACCTTGCGGAACACCTGAGCCCACCTCTATGGACTCAGATTTACAACCATCTGCCATTACACATTGTGTACGATTTGATAGGTAATTTATAAACCAATCTAGAGCATGACCAGTAATTCCACAACATTTTAACCTTTGCACTAACACAGCATGGCCCACGGTGTCAAAAGCCTTCGACAAATCAATGAAAAGACACACAATGTAACTTCTTATCAAGAGCACAGTGGATGTAATTTAAAACCTTCAATGTTGCCTTAACAGTGCTGTGGCCAGACCTAAAACCTGATTGCATTCCATTTAAGATGTTGTTTTCTTGGAAGTAGGTCTTTAGTTGCCTACTAACTAAGGACTCCAGTACCTTTGACAGTACAGACAATTTTGATATGGGTCGATAGTTGTCAAGTAGCGAAGGATCTCCACCTTTCAGGAGAGGCAGTACAAAAGCAGATTTCCATAACTTGGGGATTTCCTTAACATCAAGCGTAAGGTTACAAATACATGTTAAGGGGGAGCAATGATGTCTGCAACTAGGTGTAGGAGGCAGGGGTCTAGTTCATCAGGGCCAGGGGATTTTTTAAAATCTATTTCTTTCAGTGCTTTGCAGATTTCGGCAACAGAGAAGGATGAAAAGGAGAACCTGGTGAAGTGCACAGGAGTGTCAGGTAAATTCATAGGGGGCTCAATTATACCTTTGACCTTTTCAAATAAACTGCCTGCATCTAAATAATGCGTATTCAAGGCTTTCAGAATGGAGGTTCTCTCAGTTACAATCTGTGTATCGACCAACAATTGTTTGGGAAGCTGTCTTTGGGAAGTCTGCCAAAACACTATAGTGTTTTGCAGACTTTACTATACTATAATATTTACTGTCGTGTTTTTGCAGACTGTACTATACTGTAGTATTTACTGTAGTGTTTACTGTAGTATTTACAGTGGTGTAAAGTACTTAAGTAAAAATAGTTTTGGGGGGTATCTGTACTTTACTTCACTATTTATATTTTTGCCAACTTTTATTTGTACTTTACTACATTTGTAAAGAAAATAATGTACTTTTTACTCCATATATTTTTCCTGACACCCAAAAGTACTCGTTACATTTTGACAAGAAAATTGTCAAATTCACGCATCTATGAAGAGAAAATCCCTGGTCATAATGTAACGGTTTTCTTCCAGGGGTGAAGGAGAGGACCAAAGTGCAGCGCGGCTAGTGTTAAACATGTTTAATAAAGAACAAGTAAAACACTACAAACAACAATACAAAATGTGCAAAAACCGAGACAGACCTATCTGGTGCAGACAATCACAGAGACAGGAAACAAACACCCACAAAATCCCAACACAAAACAAGCCTCCTATATATGATTCTCAATCAGGGACAACGATTACCATCTGCCTCTGATTGAGAACCATATTAGGCTGGACATAGAAACAGACAAACTAGACACACAACATAGAATTCCCACCCAGCTCACGTCCTGACCAACTAAA
Source organism: Salvelinus alpinus (assembly GCF_045679555.1). Taxonomy (NCBI): domain Eukaryota; kingdom Metazoa; phylum Chordata; class Actinopteri; order Salmoniformes; family Salmonidae; genus Salvelinus; species Salvelinus alpinus. The sequence continues at coordinate 69,101,960 of NC_092088.1, read as the reverse complement.
CACATACAAAACAACAGAAAACAGGTCAGGAACGTGACACATAACTACTGCCTCTGATCTGGTGGACTCACTAAACACAAATGCTTTGATTGTAAATTATGTCTGAGTGTTGGAGTGTGCCCCTGGCTATCTGTAAATCCAAATTAAAAAATGTAATTGTGTTGTATGGTTTGAAATGATTTATACTTTAATTTTAGTAATTCAATTTACGTTGATACTTAAGTATATTTAAAACCAAATACTTTTAGACTTTTACTCAAGTAGGATTTTGCTGGGAGACTTCGACTTGAGTAATTTTCTATTAAGGTATATTTACTTTTACTCAAGTATGACAATTGAGTACTCTTTCCACCACTGAGTATTTACTACAGTGCTTTTGTTTTATTATCTTTCACATAGAAGTGGTGGCTTACTCCTTCAGGAAATCTACTGGAGAAATACTAAAATAGCACATTTTCCATAACCGATAGATAGGTAGATAGATAGAGGTAGAGAATGATGGATACAGTTGAAGTCGGACGTTTACATACACTTAGGTTGGAGTCATTAAAACTCTTTTTTCAACCACTCCACAAATTTCTTGTTAAGAAACTATAGTTTTGACAAGTCGGTTAGGACATCTACTTTGTGCATGACACAAGTTATTTTTCCAACAATTGTTTACAGACAGATTATATCACTGTATCACAATTCCAGTGGGTCAGACGTTTACATACACTAAGTTGACTGTGCCATTAAACAGCTTGGAAAATGACAGAAAATTATGTCATGGCTTTAGAAGCTTCTGATAGGCTAATTGACATCATTTGAGTCAGTTGGAGGTGTACCTGTGGATGTATTTCAAGGCCTACCTTCAAACTCAGTGCCTCCTTGCTTGACATCATTGGAAAATCAAAAGAAATCAGCCAAGACCTTAGAAAGAAATTGTAGACCTGGATTGTCCTTGGGAGCAATTTCCAAACGCCTGAAGGTACCACGTTCATCTGTACAAACAATAGTACGCAAGTATAAACACCATGGGATCACGCAGCCGTCATACCGCTCAGGAAGGAGACGCATACTGTCTCCTAGAGATGAACGTACTTTGGTGGGAAAAGTGAAAGTCAATCCCAGAACAGCAAAGGACCCTGTGAAGATGCTGGAGGAAACCAATACAAAAGTATCTATATCCACAGTAAAACGAGTCCTAAATCGACATGAAAAGGCCGCTCAGCAAGGAAGAAGCCACTGCTCCAAAACCACCATAAAAAAGCCAGACTACGGTTTGCAACTGCACATGGGGACCAAGATCATACTTTTTGGAGAAATGTCCTCTGGTCTGATGAAACAAAAATAGAACTGTTTGGCCATAATGACCATCGTTATGTTTGGAGGAAAAAGGGGGAGGCTTGCAAGCCGAAAACACCATCCCAACCGTGAAGCACAGGGGTGGCAGCATCATGTTGTGGGGGTGCTTTGCTGCAGGAGGGACTGGCACACTTCACAAAATAGATGGCAACATGAGGGAGGAAAATTATGTGGATATATTGAAGCATCACCTCAAGACATCAGTCAGGAAGTTAAAGCTTGGTCGCAAATGGGTCTTCCAAATGGACAATGACACCAAGCATACTTCCAAAGTTGTGGCAAAATGGCTTAAGTACAACAAAGTCAAGGTTTTGTAGTGGCTATCACAAAGCCCTGACCTCAATCCTATAGAAAATGTGGGCAGAACTGAAAAAGCGTTCGAGCAAGGAGGCCTACAAACCTGACTCAGTTACACCAGCTCTGTCAGGAGGGATGGGCCAAAATTCACTCAATTTATTGTGGGAAGCTTGTGGAAGGCTACTCGAAACGTTCGACCCAAGTTAAACAACTTAACGACAATGCTACTAAATACTAATTGAGTGTATGTAAACCTCTGACCCAATGGGAATGTGATGAGGAAATAAAAACTGAAATACATCATTCTCTCAACTATGTCAGGAATTGTTAAAAACGGAGTTTAAATGTATTTGGCTGAGGTGTATGTAAACTTCCGACTTCAACTGTAGGTAGGTAGGTAGATAGGACAGGGGTGTGCTCTTTCCTACAACCTGTAGGGATCGCAATATGATCTACACTTGCCATGTAGGTTTCTCACGAATGGGTGGCTCAAATTGAGATATAGAGGAAGGGAATATGCAGGGTATATGCAAATTAAACACTGTAGTATTTACTATAGTTTAAAAAGTGTTGTGCATTATATAATTCTATAGTAAGTACTGTACTATTCTATAGTAAACAGTAGTATTTTTTCATGTGGGAATTTAGATGACTTGGTTGGGTTCCAGCATGAGCTATAATTATATTTAACTGGCTCATTGGAATTGACCATATCATTATTATTAGGCCAGAGAGAATAAAATGATGGAATATGAAATCATGGAGGGGAAACTGAAATGGAAGCCATAGCCCACAAGTGGATGCCTCAGCACACAATAAGCAAAGGTGGGGAATGGAATGAGTGGAGGCAGAGGAGTATAACCTCTCTCTCTGTCTTTGTCTCTTTTTCTCTCTCGTTGTGCGGAGGAGCAATGAGTCACCCGCCTCCACAGTCCGAGGCGATCTGTCCTTTATTCTGTTCTTTATTATGTTACTTTCTCTTTCTCTCTCACAATACCCAGTTTGGTCCTGCAGCTTCTTCACTTTATCTATCACCCCCCCCCCCCACCCACCACACACACACACACACACACACACACAAACCCAGCTATGCTTCTAACCACACACACGGCTTTTCTCCTCTCCACTTCATCCGTCAAACCTTTTCCTGACAGAGCTGTCAGATGACACTAATGAAGGGGTCTCAACTTACTGTTGAGAGTTCCAATAGAAGAATACACAAGGTGCAAGTTTGACATTTGGTTATGCATCAGCAGCTTTTCATTGACACTCACTCAATTAGTCATGTCAGCTAACACTTTTTATATGGGTAAGTTAGTCTAGGAAGTTATCTTGGCTGAATAGCGACAGGGCATGCAGGGCACGTGCCCAAGGGCTCTGACCTCCAGGGGGCCCCCATTGATTTTGTTAAGGGTCAGACACACCGATAAATCTGACTGCCGATAGGTACTTAGCACCTCAGCCCAGAGTGTCTGCAGTAACTTATTGTTTTTCACATAGAACAGCTTTACCTTCGATTTGCTTCATTTAAATACTCCAGGCCACAACGTGGCAGTAGCTTGTTTGGCTTGTGCCTGATGTAGCTAATGTAAGCTAACTAGCAAGCTGCGCTAATGTTGTTGCTAGCTAGCTAGAATTTATAGTAAGCCTTTGTTGATACTAACCAGATGGCCACAACTAAATAACTAGCGTAGCTAGCAATCACAATGCATGTTTTCACCATGGCCTGTAGGGTCCAGGTTGTGGGCCCGACTGTTTTATACACTGAGTATTTCCAACCCTGACAGTCTTTCCTGAGACATTGTGCATTATATGTCCATTGCGCTGCACACAATTTAAACTTAGTCTTGAATGATGCCAAGATATACCAGAGATAGGAAACTGTTGATATTGCAACCATACAACTCAAAATGCCGGTTCACCAGGATGAACAAAATCACAAACCGCTTTTTTTGTTCAAGACCCCAAGAACACACAAAAAATTAGTGTTCCTCAAGGGTTCTTTAGTAAAGAACCCTTTGAGCTCTTCAATGGTTCTTTGCTGTTCACAAAATCGTTCTTTGCTCTGTTGGTGATAATTAACAAAATAATATGGTTGACCAGAACAAAAAACCCTGATGGTTCTTCAAAAGGATCTACAAAGAACCTTTTCGTTTTTTTAGAACCATTCTCTATAAAGATTCTATAAAGAACCATAAAAAAGGGTTCCATATAGCTCCAAAAAGGGTTGTAACCATAGGGGAACCCTTTTTTGGTAAATTTTTTTATGATTCTTAATAAACCTTAGGAAAGGGTTCTTTACAGGGTCATGACTCTTTATTGAAAATTCAAAAAAGGGTTCTATATAGCACCAAAAAGGGTTCCACTTTGGTTACAAGCCAAATAACCCCTATCTGGTACTATTTAGAACAGGGATGGGCAACTTCGATGGGGGTAGGGGCCAAAAAAAATCTGAACTCATGACGGGCTGCAGTTTCTCATGGGTCTGCGTGGGTCTGTGCCACATTCCTCCACTGAGATGCTGCTGCTGCAGCCGCAACCGTTCTCCATACCAAGATGGCGTAGCAGTCGGACGTGTGTTTTGTCTTGTCCCGTTTTGTCCCGCGTACATAGTCATTTTTCTCGTATATTTTTAAATCTCACTTTCCACCTACGAAATGAATATACGTTCCTGCAACCAGCCTCACCCAATGTGGTACGGATCTGCTATTTCATACCTTAGAATCAGAACCCCAATCAGAAGCTAGCCAGCTAACTAGCTACTAGCTAGTTGTCAGTTTGCCACTGCTAGTGGTCTTCACCGTTAACTCAGACAACAGCCAGCTTCAGCTCGGTCAATACCTGCCAGTCTGCACAGCGCGATATCAACCCAAAACATATCGGACTGCTTTTTCTCTACCTCATCACCGGATTCCTGCCGCAAGCCCTGGTCCATTACACCGGATCATCGCAGCTAGCTAGCTGCATTCGAGTGGCTACTGCTGGCTAACGCCTCTGTCCCGAAGCAAGCACCAGTTAGCCTTGAGCTAGCCTCGAGCTAGGCCAATCTCCCAGGTAGCCGAAGAGGTCTACCAGCTAATTCTTGGGCTACAATGCCTTTTTTGCCAAATGGCCTGGACCCTTCATTGCCGACACAGATCCCCGTCGATCCATCACGACTGGTCTGCCGACGTAATCGTCCAAAGTGGTTTCAACAGGCTTTTCCATTGCGACGTCTCCGTAGGCCCATCTGCTATCCCCGGCCTGCTAGCTGTCTGAATCGCCGTGTCTCCAGCTCGACTACTGCAGTAGCGACTACCGAACGGCTCCCTGACTCACCTACTACTGCTCATTGGACCCTATGATCACTTGGCTACACATGCCTCTCCCTAATGTCAATATGCCTTGTCTGTTGCTGTTTTGGTTAGTTATTATTGTCTTATTTCACTGTAGAGGCTCCAGCCCTGCCAAACATGCATTCGATAGGCCTTTTGTCCCACCCCTGACACATGCGGTGACCTCACCTGGCTTAACTGGTGCCTCTAGAGACAAAACCTCTCTCATCGTCACTCAATGCATAGGTTTACCTCCCACTGTACTCATATCCTACTATTCCCATGTCTGTACATTATGTCTTGAATCTATTCTTCCTCGACCAGAAATCTGCTCCTTTTACTCTCTGTTCCGAACGCACTAGACAACCTGTTCTTTTAGCCTTTAGCCGTACATTTATCCTACTCCTCCTCTGTTCCTCTGGTGAGGTTAACCCAGGCCCTGCAGCACCCAGCACCACTCCAATTAATCAGGCGCTCTCATTTCTTGACTTCTGTAACCGTAAAAGCATTGGTTTCATGCATGCTAACATCAAAAGCCTCCTCCCTTAGTTTGTTTTATTCACTGCTTTAGCACACTCCGCCAACCCCCCCAAGAAATCTGAAATTTCCATCCCCAACTACAACATTTTCCGATAAGATAGAACTGCCAAAAGGGGTGGAGTTGCAATCTACTGCAGAGATAGCTTGAGGTCTGTCATGATATCCAGGACTGTGCCCAAACAGTTCGAGGTTCTACTTTAAAAATCCACCTTTCCAGAAATAAGTCTCTCACTGTTGCCGCTTGTTATAGACCCCCCTCAGCCCCCAGCTGTGCCCTGGACACCATATGTGAATTAATTTCCCCCCATTTATCTTCAGAGTTTGTACTGTTAGGTAACCTAAACTGGGATATGCTTAACACCCCGGCCATCCTACAATCTAAGCTAGATGCCCACAATCTCACACAAATTATCATGGATCCTACCAGGTACAACCCTAAATCTGTAAACATGGGCACCCTCATAGATATCATCCTGATCAACCTGCCCTCTAAATACACCTGTGCTGTCTTCAACTAGGATCTCAGCGATCCCTGCCTCATTGCCTGTGTCCATAACAGGTCCGCGGTCAAACGACCACCACTCATCACTGTCAAACGCTCCCTAAAAACACTTCAGCAAGCAGGCCTTTCTAATCGACCTGGCCCGGGTATCCTGGAAGGATATTGACCTCATTCCATCAGTGGAGGATGCCTGGTTATTCTTTAAAAGTGCTTTCCTCACCATCTTAAATAAGCATGCCCCATTCAAAAAATGTAGAACTAAGAACAGATATAGCCCTTGGTTCACTCCAGATTTGACTGCCCTCGACCAGCACCAACACATCCTGTGGAGTTCTGCATTAGCATCGAATAGCCCCCGCGATATGCAACTTTTCAGGGAAGTTAGGAACCAATATACACAGGCAGTTAGGAAAGCAAAGGGTAGCTTTTTCAAACAGAAATTTGCATCCTGTAGCACAAACTCCAAAAAGTTCTGGGACACTGTAAAGTCCATGGAGAATAAGAGCACCTCCTCCCAGCTGCCCACTGCACTGAGGATAGGAAACACTGTCACCACCGATAACTCTACGATAATCAAGAATTTCAAGAAGCATTTTTCTACGGCTGGCCATGCTTTGCGCCTGGCTACCCCTACCCTGGTCAACAGCTCTGCAAACCCCACAGCAACTTGCCCAAGCCTCCCCCATTTCTCCTTCACCCAAATCCAGATAGCTGATGTTCTGAAAGAGCTGCAAAATCTGGACCCCTACAAATCAGCTGGGCTAGACTATCTGGACCCTCTCTTTCTAAAATGATCCGCCGCAATTGTTGCAACCCCTATTACTAGCCTGTTCAACCTCTCATTCGTATCATCTGAGATCCCTAACAATTGGATAGCTGCCGCGGTCATCTCCCTCTTCAAAGGGGGAGACACTCTAGAGCCAAACTGTTACAGACCTATATCTATCCTACCCTGCCTTTCTAAAAAATCTTTGAAACCAAGTTAACAAACAGATCACCAACCATTTCGAATCCCACCGTACCTTCTCCACTATGCAATCTGATTTCCGAGCTTGTCATGGGTGCACCACAGCCACGCTCAAGGTCCTAAACGATATCATAACCTCCATCGATAAAAGACAGTACTGTGCAGCCGTCTTCATCAACCTGAACAAGGCTTTCGACTCTGTCAATCACCATATTCTTATCGGCAGACTCAATAGCCTTGACTTCTCAAATGACTGCCTCGCCTGGTTCACCAACGACTTCTCAGACAGAGTTCAGTGTGTCAAATCGGAGTGCCTGTTGCCCGGAACCTCTGGCAGTCTCTATGGGGGTTCCACATGGTTCAATTCTCGGGCCGACTCTTTTCTCTGTATATACCAATGATGTCACTCTTGCTGCTGGTGATTCTCTGATCCACCTCTACGCAGACAACACCATTCTGTATACATCTGGCCCTTCTTTGGACACTGTGTTAACAAACCTCCAAACGAGCTTCAATGCCATACAACACTCCTTCAGTGTCCTCCAACTGCTTTTAAATGCTAGTAAAACTAAATGCATGCTCTGCAACCGATTGCTGCCCGCACCCGCCCGCCAGGCTATCATCACTATTCTGAACGGTTGGGACTGAATATGTGGACAACTACAAATACCCAGGTTTCTGGTTAGACTGTAAACTCTCCTTCCAGACTGACATTAAGCATCTCCAATCCAAAATTAAATCTAGAATCGGCTTCCTATTTCGCAACTCATGCTGACAAATATACCCTATAAAACTGACTATCCTACCAATCCTTGACTTCGGCGATGTCATTTACAAAATAGTCTCCAACTCTCTGCTCAGCAAACTGGATGTAGTCTATCACAGTGCCATCCATTTTGTCACTAAATCCCCAAATACTACCCACCACTGTGACCTGTATGCTCTCGTTGGCTGGCCCTCGCTACATATTCGTCGCCAAACCCACTGGCTCCAGGTCATCTATAAGTCTTTGCTAGGTAAAGCACCGCCTTATCTCAGCTCACTCGTCACCATAGCAACACCCACCCGTAGCACGCGCTCCAGCGGGTATATTGCACTGGTCATCCCCAAAGCCAACACTTCCTTTGGCCGCCTTTCCTTCCAGTTCTCTGCTGCCAATGACTGGAACGAATTGCAAAGAACACTGAAGCCGGAGACTTATATCTCCGTCTCTAACTTTAAGCGTCAGCTGTCAGAGCAGCTGACCGATCGCTGTACCTGTGCACAGCCAATCTGTAAATAGCACACCCGACTACCTCATCCCCATATTATTACTTACCCTCTTGCTCTTTTGCACACCAGTATCTCTACCTGCACATCATCATCTGCACATTTATCACTCCAGTGTTAATGCTAAATTGTCATTATTTTGCCTCTATGGCCTATTTATTGCCTTACCTAATCTTCTACATTTGCACACACTGTACATAGATTTTTCTGTTGTGCTATTGACTGTACGCTTATTTATGTGTAATTCTGTGTTGTTGTTTTTGTTGCACTGCTTTGCTTTATCTTGGCCAGGTCACAGTTGTAAATTAGAACTTATTCTCAACTGGCCTACCTGGTTAAATTAAAAATTAAAAAATGTAAAAACTTATTGCACACACACAGTGACACCACACACCAGTGACACACACCACACACCAGTGACAAACACACATCCCCTGCATATAGTATGCACACTGAAACTGACAAGCAAATTCCCTCAGGTGGATGGACACGCAAACATGGACAAACTCTCCGTACACGTGCAAACATACACCCACACCACAATCAACAGTCACCAACGTCTGCCTAGTTAAATGGTTTGTTAATTAATTGATGTAATCAAGGCTTCTGTACACCCACTGAAGCAGAACTGGAACTAGACTTTCATTAACTGCTCTGTACCCTCCTCTCTACTGTATGCCCTAGAGTCTTAACACACACACACACAACACTCACATTCTTAATAAATATAACCACTGACAAATTCATAGACACACCGCAAAACAATTCCTGAAAATGTACAGTAACTTACTGGCAGCAATTGGCCAGTAAGTTACTGTCATTTATTTTTCAGTACAGCTAATCTAATCTATTTTATGGTAACAAAAATGTTACTTTAATCTAATTTACAGTACCAAGTAAGTTTGTTGGCTGCTAGGCATTTGTATATTACAGCATATTAATGAATGCTAGGTGTTTTATATCACTTGACCTTCAAGAGGCCTAAACTAAGGCTTCCAAACGTGTTGTGATTACTGGGCAAAACAGATCAAATGGACATTGTTAAATATTCTACCATTAAAGGTTTACGACCTGCCACTCTGATCTGTCCCCTTTATTTTATACATTGAATTGTTAGAAAACTACTACCACAGATCACGTATAGGTCCCGGTAGCCTTTTGAGTGACTAAGATATTACCCATAATATTTTATAGGTTTAGAAATGCAACAAAAAAAATGTTACGTCATTTTTCTCTCATGGCTAACTACCAAGAAGTTGGAAAGGTTAGGCTGATTGTTAACACGTTTCAATGTGTGCCTTGTAATTGGCTCTATTGAGTCCTGTACCAATTAAAATGTCATGAACAGTCAAAGTCATGTTCTTCATTTAATGTAATGCTCTTTGGATCAAAAAAGAGTATGATGACCAAAGTGTGAAAAATGACTGTTGCTTCTACATTGATAAAGTTTCAGTAGAAAGTTACTGGTCCCTTCCACCATGTGAAACACTTAAATTCGGGATGTTGGATTATTAAGGGGAAAAGGTGACATCACCTTAACTCTCATTTTAATACACCAATGGTAACATGATTTTCTCTTAGCTAATTCAAATAAGTACCGCCTTGTAACCAACATCAAAAAAGGTGTGTTTTCAGAGGGGTGTGGTTTAAATAGCTCGATAGCTACTCTACTGGTGGAAAAATTTGACTGTAGGGTGTCAGCAAATATAATTGAAAGTTTACACTATTCATCTATGGCAAAGATACTTATATATTTCCCCTTCCATCTGTATCTGGTGTTAGCTAGTTACTGGCTAGCTAGGTCTTCAGCCAGTATGGCACAAAAGAGATAGAAGGGTCACTCAAAACTCTGACACAGTTGACTGACACAGTTACTAAAGCACAAACTGTTTAGGTCACTCTGTACTGGCCTACTACTCACAGCGATCCTCTCAGGCTCCCTTACCCTTTATCCACCATCCTCTACTTTTCTCTCTGCCTCAGCATGTGACACTTTCTGAACTGCTCTCACCCTGGAAACTTCAACCTGTCTCACTCGCACGGAACATTTCTGATCCCCGGCAACATGGCCACCCCCACAATTGAAACACACCACTTTTACCACCATAACGACACACTCCTTTGTCCTATGCTCTTTTGTACACTTCTCACACCTCAGAATCTCCCTTCTACATACTGCTGCAACATGACCATAATTTGGCACCCGAAACACTTTATCTTGACTTTATCCGGCAAACACATTGCATCAAAACTCAGAAGGACAGACAGGGTCTCCTCAGTCTCGTGCTCACCGCTGGGTCTGCGTCGCATCAAACGGTGCGCATCACAGACACCGGGGATCCTCAACTTCGGTCAATCCACCTCAACGCCACCCCAGTTATTAATCCTTTCAGCGGCGCTCTGCTCTGGAGAGCAAAGCAGGGAAGAGCTCTCGTCCTGAGTCACAAAACGTGTGTGGCCCTCTCCTTCTGGGCAGCAGACACACAAAGAAATCCACAAAAGTCCACTTCGGGATACTTTGACTGAATTGACAGAACCCAACTCCTTCACGCAGTCTGAAACCACAAACAAGTCGGCCAAAATGGACAGATCAATGTTCTCGATGAATCATACTCTCACTGGGCCAGAGTCATCCCGGGCATTTCCCTGATCATTGGGGTGAGGCTCAGAAGCCTTTACTTCACCTGTCTGCACAGGTTTTTCCCCCTCATTTTGTTCTGGTAAAATTTCTGAGAGTTCACCATACACCAACTTCTCAGGGTTTTCAGGAAAGGAGCATGTAGTTATCTGTCCTGCACTTGACTCAAAGGTGAATGTATGTGGCTTGTATTTCACAGACGTGGGTTTGTACCTCGCTCCCCCATCTATTAGATCAGAAGTATAGCTTAACCATGTTTTGAAGCTATACAGGTTTTGTTTATATTGCCTTTGTTTACAAACATTGGAGCTTATATTCGGGGTTCTGAATTGATGTCCCTTTAAAGACGGCTAATCATGGGCCCAGAGCGCCAGCTCCGCTGGGAAAGCCTCTCCTGCTTAGTTCCAGTCTCACACAAATCAACTCAATGCGTCCGACACGGCAACCGCCAGTCATCATCCTAGTGCTCTTGTATATGCTAATAAGGGACTTGGCTAATGCAGAAAGGAGCTTCCTCTCACTAAGACACACGCACACACACACGTATGTTAATTAATGTTAACATGGCTGATTCCAGCTTAATCCATTCTCAATCAGCAACACAGCTCGTTCATTTAGCAGGACTAAAACAGATTAAACTATAAACACCTACACACAAACATTCTCTCGCTCGCTCCCTTTCAGAAAGCCAATATTTGAATGTGAACTTGAAAAAGGAAGAGATTTTTGTACAGTCACACAAAGCTTTTTAAGGAGAGGCTTAAGCCTTATGCTTGCAGTTCTCATTTGGCTCATGTGCTTTAACCATGTACTTACATTTGGCCTTGTGTTGAACCATATCTCTAATTGGTCAAGCTAATTGAATATAGATCAAATATAGATCCATCTAGCCTAATGAAAGCTGGAAATGGATTCTCAATGATACCAAATGCTCTGTAAAAAGTGGGACGGCATAATTGTTCGTCAGAAGTGCTTTTACTGATGGGAATGATCGAAAACTACACTTTGGTTCGTTCAACCTATTGTATTCAATTTGTCTGTAATCGAAAAATGAATTAGTCAGATCAATGTGATTTTAAAATTGAATGAAAGCTTCAAAATTGCATTCAACACCACATGCATAATATACGCATTGAATAGCGGTGGGGTAACTTAGCGGCGGCATCCTATCAAAGGAGTTGGCGGCATGGCCTATTGGGGACGTGGCTTTCCGTTTGTTCTTTTTTCCCACCCGTGAGAGTGAATGTCATTCTAGTTCATCTGGTCAATTCTATTTGCTGTTCAACTGTGATCTATGGTACTGATGTTGTGGTTACTAAATATAAAATATTGTGTAAAAAATAAGTTCTTTCAAGTTGGTTTACATGGAATTGATATAATTGCTTCTAACCCAATTGAATAAATGTTGATAGGTAATTCCATAGTAAAAAACAAGAAGAAAAATGGGTTGTATTTACATGATATATTAGTTTGCATTTGTTCTTATTTTAGGTTTAACCAAAGGGGAAAGGTAGGTTGGCATGGAATTATATACACTAAATATACAAAAGTATGTGGACACCCCTTCAAATTAGTGGATTCGGCTATTTCAGACACACCTCTTGCTGACAGATGTATAAAATCAAGCAGACAGCCATGCAATTTCCATAGACACACATTGGCAGTAGAGTGGCCTTGCTGAAGAGCTCAGTGACTTTCAACGTCATAGGATGCCACCTTTTCAACAAGTCAGTTCATCAAATTTCTGCCCTGCTTCCCCGGTCAACTGTAAGTGATGTTATTGTGAAGTGGAAACATCTAGGAGAAACAATGGCTCAGCCAAGAAGTGGTAGGCAACACAAGCTCACAGAACGGGACACCCAAGTGCTAAAGCATGTAAGACTCATCTGTCCTCGGTTGCAACACTTACTACAGCGTTCCAAACTGCCTCTGGAAGCAACATCAGTACAATAACTGTTTATGAAATGGGTTTTCTGGCTGTGCAGCCGCACACAAGCCTAAGATCACCATGCGCAATGCCAAGCATCTGCTGGAGTGGTGTAAAGCTGGCCACCATTGGACTCTGGAGCAGTGGAAATGCGTTCACTGCAGTAATGAATCACATTTCACCATCTGGTAGTCCGACGGACGAATATGGGTTTGGCGGATGCTAGGAAAACAATTATCGATTATTATAATAATTATTATTAATAATTATAATTAATAATTATTTTCCAATTTGTTCAAGAGATTGAGAGAGGGGTTAAGAGGTGAGGAGACATCCACAGGCTTCACAGTAGAACAGAGATAAATTACATGCATGGGTACGTGTGTAAGTGTGTGGAGAGTGTAAGTGTGTTAATTTGTGCGTGTTCATGCATGCGTGTGCACATGCTTGCAGGTTGCTGCTATTGCTTGACCACATGTGCAGGAGGTACAGTACTGAATAGATACGGGATACAGAAGCAAAAGCAACTGAATTCAGAGGAAGAGTGTCTCATTAAGCAAAAAGTCTCTCAATAACAGAGATTTCAAACTCTGACAATGTCTCAAATGGCATCCTATTCCCTACACTACCCCCTAATGGTCCTGGTAAAAAGTTGTTCACTGTATAGGGAATAGGCTGCCATTTGGGATGCAGACTCTGTGTTTGTTATGCTAATGTATTAAGCTGGATGAGGAAAAAGGAGATCTTTGTGTTATATTAAAGATGCGTTTCAGAGGTTATGTATACTTTTTATCTAGTAGTTCTGAAATTAGCACTCACAGGTCAAAACGGGTCCTCAAAACTTCATCCAATTGTGAACAATGCCATCCATTTTGTATGATATGTTACATCTTGCAAAAAAATACAATATATTATATACATATTTTTAAAATATTCATATATAATGTACTTATTTATTGTTATATATTCAATTCGTGTAATATGTAACGAATTACAATTCATACAATATGTTCTGAATTTGTAAGCACTTAAGATCCCGTTCTATCTTTTTAATCACAGCAGTACATGGATGGATGAATTGATGGATGGGTGCACAGCAGATTTATGGTATCCTGTAGCACAAACTCCAAAAAGTTCTGGGACACTGTAAAGTCCATGGAGAATAAGAGCACCTCCTCCCAGCTGTCCACTGCACAGAGGCTAGGAAACACTGTCACCACCAATAAATCTACGATAATCGAGAATTTCAAGAAGCATTTCTCTACGGCTGGCCATGCTTTGCACCTGGCTACCCCTACCCTGGTCAACAGCTCTGCACCCCCCACAGCAACTTGCCCAAGCCTCCCCCATTTCTCCTTCACCCAAATCCAGAGAGCTGATGTTCTGAAAAAGCTGCAAAATCTGGACCCCTACAAATCAGCTGGGCTAGACAATCTGGACTCTCTCTTTCTAAAATGATCACACAAAATTGTTGCAACCCCGATTACTAGCCTGTTCAACCTCTCTTTCGTATCGTCTGAGATCCCTAAATATTGGATAGCTGCCTCGGTCATCTCCTTCTTCAAAGGGGGAGACACTCTAGACCCAAACTGTTACAGACCTATATCTATCTTACCCTGCCTTTGTAAAGTCTTCTAAACCAAGTTAACAAACAGATCACCGACCATTTAGAATCCCACCGTACCTTCTCCGCGATGCAATCTGGTTACCGAGCTGGTCATGGGTGCCCCTCAGCCACGCTCAAGGTCCTAAACGATATCATAACCGCCATCGATAAAAGACAATATTGTGCAACCGTCTTCATCAACCTGGACAAGGCTTTCGACACTGTCAATCACCGCATTCTTATTGGCAGACGCAACAGCCTTGCTTTCTCAAATGACTGCCTCGCCTGGTTCACCAACTACTCAGATAGAGTTCAGTGTGTCAAATCGGAGTGCCTGTTGTCCGGACATCTGGCAGTCTCTATGGGGGTGCCACAGGGTTAAATTCTCAGGCCGACTCTCTTCTCTGTATACATCAATGATGTCGCTCTTGCTGCTGATCCACCTCTACACACACGACACCATTCTGTATACTTCTGGCACTTCTTTGGACACTGTGTTAACAAACCTCCAGACGAGCTTCAATGCCATACAACACTCCCTCTGTGGCCTCCAACTGCTCTTAAATGCAAGTAAAACTAAATGCATGCTCTTCAACCGATCGCTGCCCGCACCCGCCCGCCCGACTAGCATAACTACTCTGGACGGTTCTGACTTAGAATATGTGGACAACTACAAATACCTAGATGTCTGGTTAGACTGTCAACTCTCCTTCCAGACTCACTCATCTCCAGTCCAAAATTAAATCTAGAATCGGCTTCCTATTTGGCAACAAAGCCTCCTTCACTCATGCTGCCAAACATACTCTCTTAAAACTGACTATCCTACCGATCCTTGACTTCGGCGCTGTCATTTACAAAATAGCCACCAACACTCTACTCAGCAAACTGGATGTAGTCTATCACAGTGCCATCCGTTTTGTCACCAAAGCACCATATACTACCTGTATACTACCCCATATACGACCTACGCTTCATATTCGTCTCCAAACCCACTGGCTCCAGGTCATCTATAAGTCTTTGCTCGGTAAAGCCCCGCCTTATCTCAGATCACTGGTCACCATAGCAGCACCCACCCGTAGCACGCGCTTCAGCAGGTATATTGCACTGGTCATCCCCAAAGCCAACTCCCCCTTTGGCCGCCTTTCCTTCCAGTTCTCTGCTGCCAATGACTGGAACGAATTGCAAAAACCACTGAAGCTGGAGTCTTATATCTCCCTTACTAACCTTAAGCATCAGCTGTCAGAGCAGCTTACCGATCATTGCACCTGTACACAGCCCATCTGTGAATAGCCCACCCAACTACCTCATCCCCATATTATTCATTTTTGCTCCTTTGCACCCCAGTATCTCTACTTGCCCATTCATCTTCTGCACATCTATCACTCCAGTGTTTAATTGCTAATTTGTAATTATTTTGCCACTATGGCCTATTTACTGCCTTAACTCCCTAATCTTCTACATTTGCACACACTGTATATAGATTTTTCTATTGTGTTATTGACTGTACATTTGTTTATTCCATGTGTAACTCTGTGTTGTTTGTGTCGCACTGCTTTGCTTTATCTTGGCCAGTTCGCAGTTGTAAATGAGAACTTATTCTCAACTGGCCTACCTGGTTAAATAAATGTGAAATAAATAAATAAAATAATCTCATGGAGGGGCACAAATTAAACCCCTTGTGTCCATGTGGCCCGTTTAACCCTGCTGTGCCACACCTTGCAAACACAATAACTAGTTAGCTAGAGCCTGGCAGCATGACCATAGAGCGCACATGCACACACACACACACACACACACAGGTTGCTGTATAGTGATGGATTGCTGGCTCAATATCAGCCTAAGGTCAATGTTTCATTAGAAAGCTGACTATCTCATCATGTGCACTTAAGAGAGTTAGGGAGAGAGAGAGAAAGAGATCGGGAGAGAGTGGATGACCGAAAGATGGACCTCATGGCACAGCACTATCAGTTGAATGTCACTTCCAGCCCCCACAGTGATGTGACAGATCAGTCATACTGCCAAACCAACCTTCCTCTCAGATTAACCTGCCTAGAGTATTCTGCTACTATGGCTGCATCTCAAATGGCACCCTATTCCCTATGTAGTGCATTATGTTTGACCAGTGTCCATAGACTCTTGCTACTATTCTGGCCCTACACTTTATTCCCCAGAGAACTACACTAGATGGGGTGTGATCCCTGGAGAGCTACTGGACTTTACCTGCCCTGTGTGTGTGTGTGCGTGTGCGTGTGCGTGTGCGTGTGTGTGTGTGTGTGTGTGTGTGTGTGTGTGTAACAGTAGACTCGTACATTTCCTTACCATGCACACCTTAATTGACAAACAAACAAACCAAAACAAAGGCAAAGTCTTCTTATGCTTTGTTGATTTCCAAAATTATTTTGGCTCTATTTGGCATGAGGGTCTCCTTTACATATTGATGGAAAGTGGTGTTGGGGGGAAAACATGCAACATTATAAAATCCATGTACACAAACAACAAGTGTGCGGTTAAAATTGGCAAAAAACACACATTTCTTTCCACAGGGCTGTGGGGTGAGACAGGGCTTTCCACAGGGCAGGGGGTGAAACAGGGTGTTCCACAGGGCAGGGGGTTGAAACAGGGCTTTCCACAGGGCAGGGGGTGAAACAGGGCGTTCCACAGGGCAGGGGGTTGAAACAGGGCTTTCCACAGGGCAGGGGGTTGAAACAGGGCTTTCCACAGGGCAGGGGGTTGAAACAGGGCTTTCCACAGGGCAGGGGGTTGTAACAGCGATGCAGCTTAAGCCCCGCCCTCTTCAACATATATATCAACGAATTGGCGAGGGCACTAGAACAGTCTGCAGCACCCAGCCTCAGCCTACTAGAATCTGAAGTGGAATGTCTACTGATGACCTGGTGCTTCTGTCCAAAACCAAAGAGCGCCTACATCAGCACCTAGATCTTCTGCACAGATTCTGTCAGACCTGGGCCCTGACAGTAAATGTCAGTAAGACAAAAATAATAGTGTTCCAAAAAAGGTCCAGTTGCCAGGACCACGAATACAAATTCCATCTAGGCAACGTTGCCCTAGAACACAACAAAAAAAAACGATACATACCTCAGCCTAAACATTTTAAATGTTTTTAAAATTGTATTTAACCTTATTTAACTAGGCAAGTCAGTTAACAACAAATTCTTATTTACAATGACGGTCTACCCCTTCTAAGCCATCAAAAGGAACTTAAAATTTGACATACCAATTAAGATTAAGATTACTTGAATCAGCTATAGAACTCATCGCCCTTTATGGTTGTGAGGTCTGGTGTCAACTCACCAACCAAGAATTCACAAAATGGGACAAACACTAAATTGAGACTCTGCATGCAGAATTCTGCAAAAATATCCTCTGTGCCAAATGTAAAACACCAAATAATGCATGCAAAGCAGAATTAGGCCGATACCCGCTAATGATCGGAATCCAGAAAAGAGCCATTAAATTGTACAACCACCTAAAAGGAAGCGATTCCTAAACCATCCAATACAAAGTCATCACCTACAGAGAGATGAACCTGGAGAAGAGCCCCCCTAAGCAAGCTGGTCCTGGGGTTCTGTTCACAAACACAAACAGACCCCACAGAGCCCAGGTCAGCAACACAATTAGACCCAACCAAATCATGAGAAAAGAAAAAGAGATTACTTGACACATTGGAGAGAATTGACAAAAAAACTGAGCAAACTAGAATGCCAATTGGTCTTAAACCGAGAGTACACAGAGGCAGAATACCTGACCACTGTGACTGACCCACAATTAAGGAAAGCTTTGACTATGTTCAGACTCAGTGAGCATAGCCTTGCTATTGAGAAAGGCCGCCGAAGGCAGACCTGGCTCTCAAGAGAAGACAGGCTATGTGCACACTGCCCACAAAATGAGGTGGAAACTGAGCTGCACTTCCTAACCCTCTGCCAAATGTAGGACCACATTAGAGACACATACTTCCCTCAGATTACACAGACCCACAAATAATTCGAAAACAAATCCAATTTTGATAAACTCCCATATCTATTGGGTAAAATACCAGTGTGCAATCACAGGAGCATAATTTGTGACATGTTGCCACAAGAAAAGGGCAACCAGTGAAGAACAAACACCATTGTAAATACAACCTATTTATTTTCCCTTATTTACTTTAACTATTTGCACATCATTACAACACTGTATATAGACATAATGACATTTGAAATGTCTTTATTCTTTTGGAACTTTTGTGAGTGTGAATTGAGAGAGGGAACAAGAGAGCGAGAGAGCGAGAGAGACAGACAGGAGATTTTTCCTGAAGTGAGGTTTTGGGGCCACTCAATAAACTGGACTTTAAAATGTGGGACAAACATCCAATTGAAGCCCTACATGCAGGATTCCGTCGGGAAATTCTACAAGTCCAAAGAAATACACCAACTAATGCATATCGGGCAGAATTAGGCCACTTTCTAGTGGTAATGAAAATACAAAAAAGATTTTGGCTACACCTAAATTCAACTCCAAATTCAAGTCTCCAATTTAAAGCACTTCAAACCCAACAGCTGAGCCCAGAAACGAGCCCTTTCAGTCAGCTGGTGTTGGACCTAAGCAACCAAGCTGACACCAGCACTGCTTCAAAAGAAAGAATTCAAATAAACAAAATCATGAACCTATCAAACGACTCATATTTACAACATAGGAAAAACAAAACAAAATTCCAAAGCCAACTAAATTGCCATCTGGCCCTAAACAGAGAATATGAATTGGCTGATTACCTCTACTCTGTCAGAGATATGAAGCAAAGACAGATCTTTACCAAGTACAGGCTGAGTGACCACCAATTGGCAATAGAAACCGGCAGACATAAAAAGACATGGCTACACAAAGAGCAGCGTATAACAGGGGAGGTAGAAACAGAGATGTACTTTCTCCTTTACTATGAGAAATATTCCTCAACAAGAGATTCATTATTCACAGAAATTACTACATTTATTCAAAATGATTACTTATAAAACCCAGAGGAAAAACTAAAAAATACTCATGGGCGAAGTAGCAATGGCTCCTCCTGCAACTAAATACAGCGCCATCGGAAAGTATTCAGAAGCCTTGACTTTTTCCAAATTTGTGTAACTTTACTGAAATATCAAATTTACATAAGTATTCAGACTAGGGATGCACGATATATCGGTGAACATATCGGAATCAGACGATATTAGCTCAAAATGCCAACATTGACATCAGCCTGATGTCATGTTTAACGCCGATGTGCAAAACCGATGTCAAATCTGATGTGCATACGTAGGTACATGACGTAATGACGCCACGTGCAACACAGCATTCCTAACCTAGCCCGCAAAGTCTGCTGTGTGGATCGAGCAGTCAACAAGTCCAGCAGTCATTTGAAAGAATAAGAACATTTCAGCGAGACAACTCAATGGCAAAATCCATTTAATGCCAAGATAATGGAATTCATTGCCCTTAACAATCAACCGTTCTATGTCGTGGGTGATGTTGGCTTTTCTCCGACTGGTCGAGCACCGGTACACAATACCAAGTGTGCTATTTTTCAGATGTTGCCCTACCGGTGTTACACAGTAATAGCGTCACTGCTATTAGCTTCAAGACTGACATTTGGACCAGCGACATCAGCCCCATGAGCATGCTGAGTCTGACAGCACAGTGGGTCATCGAGGATTTTGTACTGAGGAAAGTCGTATTGCATGCTCATGAATGTGCTGGTTGTCATACCGCTGCTGCCATTTCAATGGCATTTGAGAACATGTTTGAAACTTGGAAAAATGAACATGCTAGCTAGCACCATTTGAACAACTGACTTGAGAAATAAGATCATCAACTGCACCTGCAGCAGACGTGATACCCTCTGTCATGGCATTGAAACACCTGCACAACAAAACTGCCGACACAGGCTGTGAACAAGCGATTTAGTGGCATTCTATCTTTACTGTATCGCCACCATATTCGATGCCACGAAAAGTATAGCTACAGTATGTACAAGGACCGCTACTTCGATGCAGACAAGAAATAGGTTTTACGTGAAATGTTATATACAGAGCTGGACAAGATGGAAACGGACACAGTGACAGCGCCCACCGAGGAAGAGAAGCCACAGACAGAGCTGAAACTTCACTGCTTGACATGTATGATGAAATCCTGGTTGAGAATGAAACGACTGAACAAATGAACAACGAAACAGCACAGCAAGTAAGTGAAAGAAATAGGTTTTGATACGTAAATACGTAAATGCCAACAAAATAACATTTTGGTCAGTGTGGTGTGTGTGATTACAGCCTCAAGTCTCTTGGGTATGACGCTACAAGCTTGGCACACCTGTATTTGGGAAGTTTCTCCCATTCTTCTCTGCAGATCCTCTCAAGCTTTGTCAGGTTGGATGGGGAGCGTCGCTGCACAGCTATTTTCAGGTCTCTCCAGAGATTTTCGATTGGGTTCAATTTCCAGGCTCTGGCTGGGCCACTCAAGGACATTCAAAGACTTGTACCGAAGCCACTCCGGCGTTGTCTTGGCTGTGTGCTTAGGGTTGTTGTCCTGTTGGAAGATGAACCTTCAACCTAGTCTGAGGTCCTGAGCTCTCTGGAGCAGGTTTTCATCAACGATCTCTCTGTACTTTTCTCTGTTAATTTTTCCTTCAACCCTGACTAATCTCCCAGTCCCTGCCTCACCATAGGGATGGTGCCAGGTTTCCTCTAGATGTGATGCTTGGTATTCAGGCCAAAGAGTTCAATCTTGGTTTCATCAGACCAGAGAATCTTGTTTCTCATGGTCTGAGAGTCATTTTTAGGTGCCTTTTGGCAAACTCCAAGTGGGCTGTCATGTGCCTTTTACTGAGGAGAGGCTTCCATTTGGTCACTCTACCATAAAGGCCTGATTAGTGGAGTTCTCCCATCTCCACAGAGAAACTCTGGGGCTCTGTCAGAGTCACCTTCGGGTTCTTGGTCACCTCCCTGACCAAGGCCCTTCCCTCCGATTTCTCAGTTTGGCCGGGCGGCCTGCTCTAGGAAGAGTCTTGGTGGTTCCAAACTTCTTCCATTTAAGAATTTTGGAAGCCACTGTGTTCTTGGGGACCTTCAATATTCCTTCGACCTCATGTTTTGGTTTTTATTCTGACATGCACTGTGAACTGTGGGACCTTATATAGCCAGGTGTGTGCCTTTCCAGATTATGTCTAATCAATTGAATTTCCCACAGGTGGGACTCAAATCAAGTTGTATAAACATCTCAAGGATGATCAATGGAAACAGGATGCACCTGAGCTCAATTTCGAGTCTCATATCTACGTAAGTATTCAGACTCTTTGCTAAGGCATCTGTTTTTTTATTTTTATACATTTGCAAACATTTCTAAAACCCTGTTTTCACTTTCTCATTATGGGGTATTGTGTGTAGATTGATGAGGAAAAAACAACAATTTAAATCAATTTTAGAATGTGGAAAAAGTCAAGGGGTCTGAATACTTTCTGAATGCACTGTAACTGTACAAAAGGACTATTGCAGTCAAAAACATGATTTGCCTGTGTTTTATATATATTTCCACACTATGAGGTTGGCTCAATACTGTGAAATTGAGAAAATTATGATAATGCACTTTTAGTGTAAGAGCTGTTTGAAAAGAGAATGTAAATCGTCCTCTTTTTGTCTCATACATAATATTATTACTATGTTCTATATGTCTCCCCCAACACTGTCCTTACATACAGTATACAATACACCAGAGAAATATGTCAGCTATACCACAAACACATTACTCACACATACAAACGAAATTTACTAGTACCCACATGTAATTTTAAATCATACTGTACCGCATGGATAAGCACACACACACACACACACACACACACACACACACACACACACACACACACACACAAATGACCTTGACACACAATGACAACTCTGAAGAATTTGAATGAGCACTGATGTTGAACGTCATTGCCAAAAGCAAAATAGAAACCGCATTAGAAATCCACCCATGCAGAAATCCAGCTATTCTTCCATTCCTACAGTCACTACCTATTACTATGGTCCCATGGTGTTATCCCCCCTCCCTCCAGCTCCTCTAAAAGATGGCCATTACATGCCTCTGCCCCGCCTCTGTGTGTCAATGATTGGGCTAAAACTGTCATGCCCGAGTGTCCTCAAGGGAGGGCATTTCAGCACTGCCAATGTGTGTGTGTGTGCAGCCCATTTCCCTTTCAGATGAGCTGTTATCTGTGCTCAGGCAAGCCAGCAGAGTGAGAGAGAGAGGCATCACCCCCTCTAACACACACACAGTGAAACCCACTCCAGTCAGGGAGAGGAGAGAAACGGAGAAGGGAGGGGACGGGAGGAGAAGAGGCACTTAATGCAGCCATATTTCGAAATGTCGGAATTCCCTTGCAAAAGGGCACCTCGTTTCGATTCCACACGTTTGGCTCGTACCACTGGAAACCTGAAGCGACGGGAGGGGAGGGAGTCTCCTCTGCCCTGTGTGGTGATAATCATCACTTCCGATTGCTACGCACCCACACAATTGAAGGTGGTATCCACCCCTCCTCCGCACATCCATCACCTCCTTCCATCTATTCACTCTCACACACACACGAAGGTGGGACCCACCCCACACACACGAAGGTGGGACCCACCCCTCCTCACATCCATCCATCTATTCATTCACACACACACAGGTTGTTGTTGAGTGATGGATTGCTTGATCAAAATCAGCCTAAGGTCAATGTTTCATTAGGAAGCTGACTAATTCATCATGTGCATTTAACATAGTCAGGGAGATAGAGAGAGATTATTGTATTTCTTTTAACCTTTATTTAACTAGGCAAGTCAGTTAAGAACAAATTCTTATTTTCAATAACAGCCTAGGAACAGTGGGTTAACTGCCTTTTTCAGGAACAGAACTACAGATTTTTACCTTGTCAGCTCGGGGATTCGATCTTGCAACCTTTCGGTTAGTAGTCCAACGCTCTAACCACTAGGCTACCTGCCACCCCAGAAAGAGAGAGATAGAGATAAAGAAAGAGAGAGAGATAGATGGGGAGAGAGAGAGAGTGGAGGTACCCTAACAGAGTGCGAGAAGAAGTTACATTACAAGGATCAGATAACTGTTCCCTCAATCTCCCCCTCTCCCCTTCCCTCTCAGATCTGAGATGAAATGTCACCCTAAAAACTACCTGCAGGAGGGAGGCATTTCTCCAGGCAATAATATACACACACAATGTTCTTTCTTCTCAAGTCATGTTCCTCTCTCCCTCTAATTAGAACCAGAACCCACACGGTAATTTCAAATAAGATGGAGGGATAGAAAATCTCCCCCCCCCCCAGTGTTCTCTGCCTCGCTCCTCTATCCCCCACTCCCTCCCCCTCTTCTGAGAGCTGTCCCAGTAACTTTCCTCTCATTCCCTGCCAACCCCCTTCCCCAGAAAACACCCACCTCTCCAGTCCCACTCAACTCTGGTTAGATAATAACTGACAAAACAACAGCTAACAGTACTGCAGAACCATATTCACAGCAGATGAATAGAGTGCTGCCTCGAATTGCTACCTCTCCCCTCTTTCACTACCTCTCCCCTCTTTCACTACCAATCACCTCTTTCCCTGATCTTTCAATCTGCTGACAGATATACAACAGTACACGTGCACGCACATGTGTGAACATTTTACATTTACATTTAAGTCATTTAGCAGACGCTCTTATCCAACATGCAAGCACACACGCGGTGAGTATGATGATGATGACGACGAGTATCACCAAACATGGCTGCCAAAGAATCTCTGTAGCTAGCTCCTACCGTAGTTGAGACAAAGAAAAAAGAAGTGAAGCGCTGTGACTAATCTAAGATAAATCACTGGTTTGTAACAATTACACTGCATGGAGATAATCCTCTAGTCTTAATAGAACTGGAACACTCTGTTATTAAGTACTGTAGCATTAACATGGGATCAAAGAGCAGAGAATTCACCCAGAATGACCTTGGATTAATTAATATGGCCGCCGTGCCGCCTCTGCTGCTGAGTCACTGTCTCCATCCCAAATGGTAGCCTATTCCCTATATAGTACACTACTTTTGAACAGAGCCCTATTGGCCCTGGTCAAAAGGGCACTATGTAGAGAATAGGGTGCCATTTGGGACAGAGACACAGGCTAATGTAATGGTTGCTGCTGTGGTAGGAAATATGTCATCCTAGCGAGCGAACACTGATAGAACTTTGTGTTACTTTGAGCGGGCAGAACATTCATTTGGCTATGAGGAGGATGCCAAGAGCGAGAGAGCAGGCGTTCTCTCCTCCTTTCATCCCTCTATCTGCTGCATCCCTCTATCCCCTCCCTAACAGCTGTACTGTATCTCACCTGCAGAGGACTGATACTCGGTCAACAGCTGTTGCAGTCTATGTCTAGGCTGAGACACACACACGCGCACACCCACACACCATCCATCATTTAGAGGACAGGTTTTTACTGCCATTGTCTCTGCAGTGTACCATATAAGTGATAACTCACACCTGCCTAACATGTCTAGACACCACAATAGATCTCTACACCTTTGAACACCCTGGAACAACAACAAAGGTTTTACAGTGAATACTCCAAAGGATATGGAAGCTACCACCTTATTGAAAACACATGTCCACCACCAAAATGATTGTTTTTTGAGAAGGATACTTTCAGACATCAGTGGGGGGTAGTGAGTAATGTCAACAGGAAATAAGTATTAAACCACTCTGTACTTTTGAAGTGTGAACATCTCAGTAAGCCGAACATTAGTCCCTACCCCCAACTGATTTCGGACAGGAGCTTTCTCAGAAAACAAATCCCTCTGCCAATGGACCAGTGTTATTGTTATCAACAACTATTATAAAGGTGTAGTTGTTGTGTCCAGTGAAGCCTGTGTAAAGTCTGTCCCTGCTAACCATGAGCAATATTTACAGTGGTATTTTCAACAAAGAGTGAGAAGAGCTCTCCGAAGATAAAGAGGGGTGAGGGTGATAAAGGGAGGGTGAGGGTGATAATGAGGGGTGAGGGTGATAATGAGGGGTGAGTGTTACATCTCAGCCACAGCCATGAGCTGTGAGTTTAGGAGAAGATTTATAAGAGAGACACTTTATAACAGTGGTGTGGCTCTTTAATGGACCCCATCTGTCAATAAGAGGTTTGAGAACAATGCCACATTTGATTTAGACAGACGCTTTCATCAACTGAGTGCCCTTCAGATACATAGGCTACACACACACACACACACACTAGAAACTAATGCATGATACTAAGATACCACCTGTTTGGTTCTTAAACTTAAGATAAAAAGCCCTTCAATAAATTAAGATTGTGTCAAGTCAGATAATGTATTATTGAAATCAATCTTTCAGTCTCTACGATCAACAGATCTTGTTTGATTTATTGCTTTGATCATCATAACACTATTGATTAGCAGACTTTTAACATTGTCAATGACTTTAATTAATTAGCATATCAAACCTTTACTGACAGCTCAGTAGAGATGAGATGGAAGGGAGAACATGCAGGCTCCACCATTCATGTAACAGTCCATGTAATGCTATCACTGTCTGTCACTGCCCACCTAAAACCAGCCCCACCTTGATACCTAACATTCCTCCCCTAACACTACTCGCATGGTGGGCTGTGCAAAAAATACATACAGGCCTGAACCACACACACACACACACACACACACACACACACACACACACACACACACACACACACACACACACACACACACACACACACACACACACACACACACACACACACACACACACACACACACACACACACACACACACACACACACAGTTTGTTCTGACAGGTGTAGCAGGTGTAAAACAACCTGGGATGTCACTGAGACTAAAGCCTGAAGCATGCTTCCCAGTCGAAGTTTGCACATATATTATGACAACATTTTGTGTTTTGTTCGTTTTGGTGTTTGGCATTTTTTTGTTTTTTGTGCGCGCACACAAAAAAAATCTTTAGGCAAGTCGAAGTTCAGTAGCCAAAGTCTGGGCAACAGTACTACTCCTAGTAGGAGTGGAAACTATGGACAGGATTCTTCAATGAAGTGTTTGTTATCATTCAACAAGAGATGACTAGTTTTCATGTACATTTTTCACTTGAGAAATACTGCACCAAACATTTTAGTCAGGGTTGGGGTCAATTACAATTAAATTCCCTCTCCCTATAAATTCCATCAATTCATAGCAACTCTTCAATTCAAAGTATCTCAAAATTCAATTTTAAGTCAATTCAAAACTATAATTCCTAATTCAATATTCTGCCACAACAATTCACATAATTCAATTCCTTCTCTAAACTTCTTTCAACTCAAGAAAAACTCAATCCAACTACCGTAACTCATGGCATGTTCCAAAGACCAATTTAACCTCTCAAATAACTAAAAGGGAATCTTCCTGGTAAACCTCGAAATGTCCCCTGCACTGAAACTTTCAGGAATTTGGAAATTAGCTTAACATGGAAAATATATAAAATAATACAATAAGATCCTTTTCAAATTAAAACATATAATCATAAAGATGTAACAAACATTCTCAAATATAACCCACCCAATTAGTGAATATCAGTTAAGTTAAAGCTGTGTGAACAGCATGAAATAATGCCAAAAATGCTAAATAATCTATTCAACTGGGTAGTGATTACTCTATTATTCATTATTGCGTTAAACAGTTTTTTCCCCCTTGGTTTTGCTCTAAAAACAATTATAATAATCACCAAAATAAATTTTTATGATATTGGGAAACACCTCAAACAGATTTGCTACACATTTTTAATATTCAAACAAAACCCTTTATGTAACATTTGCACATAATTTTGTTGAGTGCTTAAATGCATAGTTCGAAATAAGACTCATTACAGGATTGTGCAGCGCCGTGGTCATGTGGGCAACAAGTTAATATGTGCTTCCGCTCTGGAGACCAGGGGTTTAATACCCGTCTCCCCCTTTCATTCAATGTGTCTGCCTAAATAAAGAAAAAATACAATAGGTATAGTGGAATTCTACTCTCCATAAAATGAATGAGAGGTTGATTAATTCAGGAGTTAAATTAACACTCACTAGCTAGGTTTCCATCCAATTTGCAACATATTTTCAAGCAAATGTTCTAAAATCTGCATAAAACAATATGTTAAAAAAATCCCATGGACTTGGATGAAAAATACAAGTTAAATGGGTTTCCATCGCATTTTTAACTCTACTGATGGTTTTGTCACAAAAACTGTTGCGTTATATAGCGAATGTGCCCACTCTGATCTTTGCGCTCTAGCCAACAGCTCGCAGATACAGTGTGTGTGGGAAGGCTACCTACATTATGATATTTGTCAAACGGCCGCCAAGCATCGATCATCATGTCAACAGAATAAGATCCTCGATATTTATAGGAAAGGAGCATCAAGCTCATCACCTTGCACTTTCACCACCCTGTGAAGTTTATAACTTATTTCATCTGTAGCCTAACAAACAGCATGGTTTCCTGAGTCGTAGTGGGAGGACCAAATAACATTTAATCGCTTGACTCTAAATTTACTTCCCTATGATGGTTATTATATCAATATATGCGCATAAAGGAATTTCCATCACCATATCTCGCATAGTTAATTTTACAGACACAAAAAGATCCCACCATGTCAAACAAACAAATTGTCTGTCAGCATTTATAAAATTGTACTGGCATTTCATGTTTCAATCAGCCCGGTCGTGATTTTTTTTCATGCCTCAGGTAATTAATCCTCATAAAAGTGAGAAAACATTTTTACAATAGAAAGTTCTATCTGTATAAACCCATTTGAACATGGCCCAATGGGGTTCTATCTACAAATCTAAACAAATACAGATGGACCAATCACTATGGGTCCTTGCCATCTCCCTATAAGTAAGGGCTAGCCTAGCCAGCAATAATGGCGGGCAAGCAAAAAAAACTCTGTCAGAAATCTTAGAGTACATTATATTGTCAAACAGTTGTTCAGTGATGATGGTAATTTGTCTTATGATCATAATACATTTCTTAATGTGTACAGAACAAAAATATAAACGCAAAGATTTTACTGAGTTACAGTTCATATAAGGAAAATCAGTCAATTGAAATTAATAAATTAGGCCCTAATCTATGGATTTCACATGACTGGGAATACATATATGCATCTGTTGGTCACAGATACCTTTAAAAGAAAAGCAGGGGCGTGGATCAGAAAACCAGTCAGGATCTGATGTGACCACCATTTGCCTCATGCAGTGCGACACATCTCCTTCGCATAGTGTTGATCAGGCTGTTGATTGTGGCCTGTGGAATGTTGTCCCTCTCCTCTTCAATGACCGTGCAAAGTTGCTGGATATTGGTGGGAACTGGAACACGCTGTCGTACACATTGATCCAGAGCATGTCTGGTGAGTATGCAGGCCATGGACAAACTGGGACATTTTCAGCTTCTAGGAATTGTGTACAGATCCTTGCGACATGGGGCCGTGCACCATCAATAAAATGTAATTGTGTTTGTTGTACGTAGCTTATGCTGCCCATACCATAACCCAACCTGGGGCACATGACGTCCATACACATGTTTTGTGATTGTGAGGCCGGTTTGACGTACTGCCAAATACTCTAAATCATTGTTGGAGGTGCCTTATGGTAGAGAAATTAGCATTAGATGCTCTGGCAACAGTTCTGGTGGACATTCCTGCAGTAAGCATGTCAATTGCACGTTCCCTCAAAACTTGAGACATCTGTGGAATGTGTTGTGTGACAAAACTGTCCATTTTAGAGTGGCCTTTAATTGTCCCCAGCACAAGGTGCACCTGTGTAATGATCATGCTTTTTAATCAGCTTCTTGATATGCCACACCTGTCAGATGGATTAATTATCTGAGATAATGAGTGGGCTGGACATGCAGAGAGATGAGTTTCAGATTGTTCTGCGGTGTAGCATCTTGTGTCTATAAAATTAGCTGCTCATTATACGTAGATATTCCTTTCTACTGCAGTTTTTTAAAAGATATAACTAATATATATAACTAATAGCCATGGAGAACTGCAAATATGTTGCTACTACTCTCAATAACATTGCTGCCCTGAATTTATCAGGTGCTATCGACAAAGGTCAGTGGGAAAATGTTGTGATGGACTACTTTCTGGAGGAACATCGTATCATGCTGACGCTCTCTGACTCTGAAAATGAATCAGACGATGAGGAAATCCCTGATTTAGGTAAAAACATTTTCATTGAAGACATTGTAGTCTTTGAAATGACGGTGATGGGGAAGAAACGGCGATCAACAGTGTTGTTGTCATGGAAGAAGTTGACCGAGTTTTTAGATCAGTGGAACACAACGGGCCAAACAAGCTGTGCAAACTAAACGGAAACGACACAGGACGTCTTATTTAATGAAAGGGGTTGCAGTCTGCCGAGAAGCTTTTGTCAGAAAGTTGTTTTCATCGCAAGTTAAGGCTTGCTGTTAGCTAGCCAGCTGGAGTTTGATGGCTGGCTTGCTAGCTAACGTTAACATTGAACCTAACTTACTTGGTTAATTTTAGCTATGACAATCGGTTTGTATTGCTAGTAATGTTACTCTAGTGACTGGGATTATAGTAAAATTTTTAGCTAGCTAACATTAACGTTACATGTCTAAACAAACGACCAAGTTAAAACTTGCTGTTAGCTAACTGAGGTTAGATGGCTGGCTTGCTAGCTAACATTCATTTACGTTTATAAAGTGTGTGTAACGTTAGTGATGTTTTCTCAGAATGCCATTTCACATTGCTAGTTATAGCCTAATGTTAGCTAGCTAACATTGAACCTATTTGGTTAACTTTAGGTAGCTATGACAATCGGTTGGTAATGCTAGTTAAAGCTTGCTGTTCGCTAGCCAGCTGACGTTAGATGGCTGGCTAGCTAACATTATGTGTATGAACTGGGTGTAGTGATTTGAAATGGCATTCTGAGAGAACATCTATTGTATAAAAAAGCAAAAATATTTGTATCTGTAATTTGTCTTCAGCATCAGTAGAACACGCCTGACTCTCCTCCACCAGTCATACAAGGAGAATGGTCTAATGCCTCCTATCAAAACAAAAAGAGAGCTGGCCCAAGAAAGCAAAGGCAGCAATGCAGTCATCAATTACATGCACCATTTCTTCACCAACTGGGGAAACACGTGTGGACCTGAATTGTGATAACTGCAGTGGCCAAAACAAGAACAAGTTTGTGCTCTGGTATTGTGCCTGGCGGACCATGCACAAGCTCCACCACAGTCTGAACCTTCATTTCCTGATCACAGGTCACACAAAGTTCCCCCCCGGCTGGTGCTCAGGCCTCATCAAGCAGTGCTTTAGAAAGACCAGAATGAACACTTTGTCTGAGATTGCTGGTGTTGTGAAGGACAGCACTGTGACAGAAGTCAACATCTCACAGCTGGTTGGACTAGATGATGGTACGGTGCTGGTGGAAAGCTATGGCTGGCAACAACACCTGACTCCGTACTTCAGGCAGCTGCCATAGATCAAGCAGTACCAGCACTGTAGGTGAAAATAATTTTCATTGCATTGTATGTGGTTATTCTTCTTATCTAAACTTGGGAGGTGAATTGATGTTGTGCAGGGTTGTAATGTCTTCCGATTTTTTGATGTTGTTATTCCTTGTTTTACAGCTCCGATGCTCTGGAGCCTGGTGTTGTTGTCGCCAAGGAGCGTTCGGACTGTCGGGACGAGGTTTCAGCTTCTGCGCAACGCTGACATACTTCCTCCCATAAATGGTCTGCCTGTACAAGCACCACCTGGACTGGACACAGCTTGACAAACATCTTTTTGAGAAGATTAGGGAGTTTTGCTATGGACATCACATGCCCTGCACCAAAGTCAAGGGCAGGGCAGAAACAGGCTCTCCCCGATTATAGATTCCCGTGTTCATGTGTGGTTCAGACGAATCAGTCATCAGTACTATCTGCAGTGCCTCTATTTTTATTTTTTTCACCTTTATTTAACCATTTAGGCCAGTTGAGAACAAGTTCTCATTTACAAGTGCGACCTGGCCAAGATAAAGCAAAGCAGTGCGACACAAACAACAACAGAGTTACACATGGAATAAAGAAACTTACAGTCAATAACACAATAGAAAAAAGTCTATATACAGTCTGTGCAAATGGCGTGAGGTGGTAAGGCAATAAATAGGCCATAGTAGCGAAGTAATTACAATTTAGCAAATTAACAGTGGAGAGATAGATGTGCAGATGATGATGTGCAAGTAGAAATACTGGTGTGCAAAAGAGCAAAAAGTAAATAAAAACAATAAGGGGATGCGGTAGGTAGATTGGATAGGCTATTTACAGATGGGCTGCAGTGATCGGTTAGCTGATCGGTTAGCTGATGTTTAAAGCTAGTGAGGGAGATATAAGTCTCCAACTTCAGCGATTTCTGCAATTCGTTCCAGTCATTGGCAGCAGAGAACTGGAAGGAAATCTCAGAATTTTTGGTGGCCTTCCGAAGGCAGGATTCAGACACGCAAGGACATCAGGGTTGGCGGAGTGTGCTAAAGCAGTGAGTAAAACTAACTTAGGGAGGAGGCTTCTGATGTTAACATGCATGAAACCAAGGCTTTTACGGTTACAGAAGTCAACAAAAGAGAGCGTCTGGGGACATTCAGAGCCTGGGTTAACCTCCACATCACCAGAGGAACAGAGGAGGAGTAGGATGAGGGTACGGCTAAGGGCTATCAAAACTGGTCGTCTAGAGCGTTGGGGACAGAGAATAAAAGGAGCAGATTTCTGTGCATGGTAGGATAGATTCAGGGCATAATGTACAGACAGGGGTATGGTAGGGTGCGGGTACAGTGTAGGTAAATGTAGGCATTGAGTGACTATAAGACAAATTGCATCTCTGGACGCACTAGTTATGCTGGGTGAGGTCACCGCATGTGTGGGACGTGGGACAAAAGAGATATCTGAGGCATGTTGAGTGGGACTAGGGGCTCCGCAGTAAACTATTCAAATGACTCTCTCCTGACACACACACCATACGTTTCTGCTACTATTTTTTTGTTTTGATCCTGCTGCTCCACCACTTTACCCCTGATTGTATGCATATAACTACCTTGTCTATCACTGACATTGTTATTGATGTTGTTCTTGTACATAGTTTAAATAAGTAAAATATTATAAAGTATCTATTTCTGATATTGCAAGTATCCATTTGGCTGTACCATTTACACCTTCTGTAGAGATCCATCCACTTAGCAAGACTTAGCAAGATATTGATATATAAAATGAATATTGTTATGTGTGGTCGTAACATGATTTTGTGACATACCACAACAATATCATGTGACCATATCAAGTGTCCATCACATAAATATATGGCGCATGCATCTGTTTATGTACTGTACATGTGCACCTCACTCAGGTTTCAACTCAGGTTGCATGGCCTTAACTTACGTATGGAAAACTATTTGATAAGTGTGTGTGTAACAGTATATATAGTTGAAGTAATAAGTTTACATACACCTAAGCCAAATATATTTAAACTAAGTTTTTTCACAATTCCTGACATTTAATCCGAGTAAAAACTCCCTGTCTTAGGTCAGTTAGGATCACCACTTTATTTTGAGAATGTTAAATTTCAGAATAATAGTAGAGAGAATGATTTATTTCAGCTTTTATATCTTTCATCACATTCCCAGTGGGTCAGAAGTTTACATACACTCAATTAGTATTTGGTAGCATTGCCTTTAAATTGTTTAACTTGGGTCAAACATTTCGGGTAGCCTTCCACAAGCTTCCCACAATAAGTTGGGTGAATATTGGCCCAGAGCTGGTGTAACGGAGTCAGGTTTGTAGGCCTCCTTGCTTGCACATGCTTTGTCAGTTCTGCACACAAATTTTCTATAGGATTGAGGTCAGGGCTTTGTGATGGCCACTCCAATACCTTGACTTTGTTGTCCTTAAGCCGTTTTGCCACAACTTTGGAAGTATGCTTGGGGTCATTGTCCATTTGGAAGACCCATTTGCGACCAAGCTTTAACTCCCTGACTGATGTCTTGAGATGTTGCTTCAATATATCCACATAATTTTCCTCCCTCATGAAGCCATCTATTTTGTGAAGTGCACCAGTCCCTCCTGCAGCAAAGCACTCCCACAACATGATGATGCCATCTATTTTGTGAAGTGCACCAGTCCCTCCTGCAGCAAAGTAACCCCACAACATGATGATGCCGTGCTTCACGGTCGGGATGCTGTTCTTCTGCTTGCAAGGAATAGAATTTGGAATTGGAAATTAAATAGAAATTGACCCCAACCCTGATTTTAGTTAGATGTAAAATTGTGCAACTAAAACCTCCTTGGCAAAAACGTCAAAATGAATTAGATTTTTTTTATTTATCTTAAGGAAGTGTATACTGGCTATGTTGTTGCTCTGGCGTCTCAAGAGGGACAAACAGTAATATTTCTCGTTTTCCAAGCGAAGGTCTTTTAAGGGAGTATGCAAGGCACAAACGTTTGCGTCGCCTACAGAAACACCTTATTTACATAAGTATTCAGACACTTTGCTATGAGCCTCAAAATTGAGCTCAGTTAATTAAATCCTGTTTCCATTGATCATCCTTGATATTTCTACAACTTGGAGTCCACCTGTGGGAAATTAAATTGATTGGACATGATTTGGAAAGGCACACACCTGTCTATATAAGGTCCCACAGTTGACAGTGCATGCCAGAGCAGAAACCAAGCCATGAGGTCGAGGGTATTGTCTGTAGAGCTCCGAGACAGGATTGTGTCGAGGCACAGATCTGGGGAAGGGTACAAAAAAATTATGCCGCATTGAAGGTTCCCAAGAACACAGTGGCCTCCATCATTATTAAATGGAAGAAGTTTAGAACCACTAAGACTCTTCCTAGCGCTGGCCACCCGGCCAAACTGAGCTCCAGAGGTCCTCTGTGGAGATGGGAGAACCTTCCAGAAGGACAACCATCTCTGCAGCACTCCACCAATCAGGCCTTTATGGTAGAGTGGCCAGACGAAAGCCACTCCTCAGTAAAAGGCACATGACAGCCCTCTTGACGTTTGCCTTTGGCACCTAAACGACTCTCAGACCAAGATTATCTGGTCTGATGAAACCAAGATTGAACTCTTTGGCTTGAATGCCAAGCATCACATCTGTAGGAAACCTAGCACCACACCTATGGTGAAGCATGTTGGCAGCATCATGCTGTGGGGCTGTTTTTCTGCAGGAACTGGGAGACTAGTTAGGATCGAGGGAAAGATGAGCATAGCAAAGGACAGAGAGATCCTTGATGAAAACCTGCTCCAGAGGGCTCAGGACCTCAGACTGGGGCGAAGTGGCATCATCGCCTAGTATGGCAACTGGTTGCATAACCGCCTGGTATGGCAACTGCTCGGCCTCCAACCGCAAGGCACTACAGAGGGTAGTGGGTATGGCCCAGTACATCACTGGGGCCAAGCTTCCTGCCACCCAGGACTTCTATACCAGGTGGTGCAAGAGGAAAGCCCTAAAAATTGCCAAAGACTCCAGCCACCCTAGTCAACATAGACTGTTCTCTCTGCTACCTCCATGGAAAGAGGTACCGGAACGCCAAGTCTAGGTGCAAAAGGCTTCTTATCAGCTTCTACCCCCAAGCCGTAAGACTGCTGAACAGCTAATCAAATGCCACACTTTTTATTTTTTACTTTATATTAACTCTTATTTTTCTTAAAACTGCATTGTTGGTTATGGGCTTGTAAGTAAGCATTTCACGGTAAGGTCTACCTACACCTGTTGTATTCGGCACATGTGACAAATACAATTTGATTTTTAAGGTTCATCTTCCAACAGGACAATGACCCTAAGCACACAGCCAAGACAACGCCGGAGTGGCTTCGGGACGAGTCTCTGAATGTCCTTGAGTGGCCCAGCCAGAGCTCGGACTTGAACCCAATCGAACATCTCTGGAGAGACCTGAAAATAACTGTGAGGCAACCTTCCCTATCCATGTATGATATGTACGATACATGTATGTATGATATGTAGGATATGTATAAATGTATAATATATGTTTGATATGTATAATATATATCATATGTATGATACAGTTTAAGTCGGAAGTTTACATAGTTAGGTTGCAGTCATTAAAATTTGTTTTTCAACCACTCCACAAATTTCTTGTTAACAAACTATAGTTTTGGCAAGTTGGTTAGGACATCTACTGTATGCATGACACAAGTAATTTTTCAAACAATTGTTTACAGACATTATTTCACTTATATTTCACTGTATCATAATTCCAGTGGGTCAGAGCAAGGAGGCCTACAATCCTGACTCCGTTACACCAGTTCTGTCAGGAGGAATGGGCCAATATTCACCCAACTTATTGTGGGAAGCTTGTGGAAGGCTACCCGAAACGTTTGACCCAAGTTAAACAATTGAAAGGCAATGCTACCAAATACTAATTGAGTGCATGTAAACTTCTGACCCACTGGGAATGTGATGAAAGAAATAAAAGCTGAAATAAATCATTCTCTCTACTATTATTCTGACATTTCACATTCTCAAAATAAAGTGTTGATCCTAACTGACCTAAGACAGGGAATTTTTACTCGGATTAAATGTCAGGAATTGTGAAAAACTGAGTTTAAAT
This sequence comes from Salvelinus alpinus, assembly GCF_045679555.1. Classification (NCBI taxonomy): domain Eukaryota; kingdom Metazoa; phylum Chordata; class Actinopteri; order Salmoniformes; family Salmonidae; genus Salvelinus; species Salvelinus alpinus. The sequence goes on along the minus strand of NC_092088.1, from coordinate 69,065,895 downwards.
GTATTTGGCTAAGGTGTATGTAAACTTCCGACTTCAACTGTATATGTACAGTATATGTAGCCTTATGATTATTTTCCATATTCAGACATGAGCTTTGCTTTGATTATATTCAGTGACGTATTTCACAATAATAACTCACTGAGATGGAGCGGTCAAATATCACTATTGAAACTATATCATTTATCTCAAAGTGTTTCAACGATCTGTGGCAAATGCTCAAATGTAATTTAATAGAGAAATACTCACTTGGACTATCAATTGAGCAAGCGAGCCAGGATGATTAAGCTCTGACACACCCACACAATGTTGAAGTGTGTGTGTGTGTGCAGAGGTTGTAATAGGTATAAACAGCAGATTGTCTGGAGGTGGGGGTGTCCTCCTTTCAGGGCCAAGCCAAGTATGTAGGCAGAGGCATACACACACACATAGTCGTGAGACACTGCCCACACGTATGCACACACACATCTGCGTGTGAGTCACACAGCCAAATGTTGCAGACGGCATCTTGTCTTCTTGGAGTCTGAGCGAGCTTGTAGATTACTCAGCAAGCAGCTGCCAGGCCATAGCAAGGTCTTCAGAGAGACTGCACTGCCACACTGCACCCCGTCACAGACAGGCTGCCAATATACCCGCTTCTCAGGGGATGACACACAATTTACTGCTATGGCTAAGCATTTCCCCCCCTCAGCTCCCAAACAGAGTGATGTTCACACCTTGTCTTGATGAAATAAATCCCTTTGTTAATAATACACCATCTGCTAGCATCAGTGGCGGTCGGTGCCATTTAAGATGAGGGCGGATTATAATTTTCTTTCTGAGCATGGTATTATTTCTATTACAGCATATTGGATGACTGTCATTCATATTCCATTCACCCAGTTCAATGTAACATTGATAGGTTTAGACTATTACATGATACTCAAATGGTCCCTATACCCATCATGAGGTTGCTACAACCTAGCCTCTGAATTACATTTTTTTAGTAATCAAGGTGACTCTTGCCTGCATCTAGCTGATCTAGGGTGTAATCATTAGTCCAACAGTTGCAAACGACAGTTTCTATGGGACATATTCAGGTATGTTTATTCCCGTTTCGTTCCGTTTGCTTCTATTTGAGAAATGTTTTTCAACTGAATCGCCCGGAATGAATACACCCCTGATCATGCGCAAACAGTTAATTTTCATAGCAGCCACATACAAACAGCATGATCACTTAGCTAGCTCTCGCTCTCTCTTGCTTCTCCTTCATTTTGGAAGAAATTAATTTGTTCATAACTGTTCAACTATTGTCTTTCTCTTTGAGTCAACTACACACCACATTTTATGCACTGCAGTGCTAGCTAGCTGTAGCTTATCAAATCAAACTTTATTTGCCACATGCGCCGAATACAACAAGTGTAGACTTAACCGTGAAATGCTTACTTACAAGCCCTTAAACAACAGTGCAGTTCAAGAAGAATAAAATATTTACCAAGTAAGCTAAAATAAAAAGTAATAATAAAAACACAATAAATAAAAAGTAACACAATATGTGTTTTCAGTACTAGATTCATTCTCTGATCCTTTGATTGGGTGGACAACATGTCAGTTCATGCTGGAAGAGAGCTCTGATAGGTTGGAGGACATCCTCCGGAAGTTGTCATAATTACTGTGGTAGTCTATGGAAGGGAGTGAGAATTATGGACCTCCTAGGTTTTGAATTGAAGTCAATGTACCCAGAGGATGACGGAAACTAGATGTCCTCCGGCTACACCATGGTGCTACTGAGTGCTGTTGAGGCTACTGTAGACCGTCATTGCAAAACAATGTGTTTTAATACATTATTTGGTGACATTAATATATTTAGTATAGTTTTATCTAAATAGGATAACTTTAATGTTTCTCAAATTTTATGAAATTCACTGAGGATGGTCCCCCCCTTCCTCCTCTGAGGAGCCTCCACTGCAAGCATCCAGCTCGTCTTCTTCTCCTCCTCCTCCCTGTGACAAGACCAGCCATTGTCTTGTGCACTTAAAGGCTTGAAAAGTACACTGAGGATAAAACTTGAGCAAGATAAAACAATTGGGAGTATCAGGTGCTAAAATAACAGCTCACCTTTCAAACATGGACTCTCTAGAACAGTGGTATTCAATGCTTACCATATAAGGTCAGTGCCTGCTGGTTTTATACGTGATAATGAATAGCACACACCTGGTGTGCCAGGTCGAAATCAGTCCCATATTAGAAGGGAACAATGAAAACAAGCAGAGGAACTAGCTTTGAGGTCCAGAGTTGAGTTTGAGAGATCTAGAACATTCTCAGCATACCTGTTATGATGTGGATTGAGCAATTAGTTAATTAGATACACCTGTAATGTGATCTGCCATGCAAAACTGATACAGTTGAAATGCAATTGACCAATGAATTAACTGCATGAGGTGATACTGATTGAAAATGCTTGCTCTTGAATAAATACTGAATAAATAAATAAATGCTTAAACATTTAGCATCTCCTTCACATTCACCCTCAGTAACAGACCTGGTTGTATGGTATGTAATAGAAGCTGTCACTCATCTGGTCAGGTGTTTAATGAACAAATCAAGACCTCTAAGTGATTCTTTAGAGAGGCCCTTAGAGAGATTAACCCATGCTGAAACACACACCACTCTACCAGCCCAAGAGTTGTATGCATGCATGCACACACACACTTACAGCCCCCGCCAGGTAGCATCCGTCTCCCAAAAATAGGCCCCCAGCCGTGGGTCAAATTACCAGTGCAGCTACTAATCTCCTATCCTCTGCGTTTCTCCACCACTCCATCTCTCCCTCTCCTGCTCGGCTCTTTAATGATGCAGCCTGCTGATCAGGAAAATATCCCCCCACTGACTGATTAACTGACTGACTGACTGTCCCTCTCATTCCAAAACACAGGATGTTGTTAGACTTCAGTGCAGCTTTTGACATTATTGATCACAGTCTGCTGCTCAAAAGAATGATGTGTTATGGCTTTACACCCCCTGCTATAATGTAGATAAAGAGTTACTTGTCTAACAGAACACAGAGGGTTCTTTAATGGAAGCCTATCAAATATAATCCAGTTAGAATCAGGAATTCCCCAGGGTAGCTGTTTAGGCCCCTTGCTTTTTAACATTTTTACTAACGACATGCCACTGACTTTGAGTAAAGCCAGAGTTTCTATATATGCGGATGACTCAACAGTATACACGTCAGCTACTACAGCGACTGAAATGACTGCAACCCTCAACAAAGAGCTGCAGTTAGTTTCAGAGTGGGTGGCAAGGAATAAGTTAGCCCTAAATATTTCTAAAACTAAAAGCATTGTATTTGGAACAAAACACTCACTAAACCCTAAACCTTAACTAAATCTTGTAATGAATAATGTGGAAATTGAGCAAGTTGAGATGACTAAACTGCTTGGAGTAACACTGGATTGCAAACTGTCATGGTCAAAACATATTGATGCAGTAGTAGCTAAGATGGGGAGAAGTCTATCCATAATAAAGCAATGCTCTGCCTTGTTAACAGCACTATCAACAAGGCAGGTCCTACAGGCCCTAGTTTTGTCGCACCTTAACTACTGTTCAGTCGTGTGGTCAGCTGCCACAAAAAAGGACTTAGGAAAATTGCAATTGGCTCAGAACACGGCAGGACGGCTGGCCCTTGGATGTACCCAGAGAGCTAATATTAATAATATGCATGTCAATCTCTCTCGGCTTATTTAGCCGTCTGTCTAAACTACTGGCACACAGCTTGGACACCCATGCATACCCCACAAGACATGCCACAAGAGGTCTCTTCACAGCCCCCAAGTTCAGAACAGACTATGGGAGGCACACAGTACAACATAGAGCCATGACTACATGGAACTCTATTCCACATCAAGTAACTGACGCAAGCAGTAAAATAAAAACCCCCCAGATAAAACAAACACCTTATGGAACAGCGGAGACTGTGAAGCAACACAAACATTGGCACAGACACATGAATACACACACACACACAATAACATACGCACTATACATACACATGGATTTAGTACTGTACATATGTGGTGGAGTAGGGGCCTGAGGGTACACAGTGTGTTGTGAAATCTGTGAATGTATTGTAATGTTTTAAAATTGTATAAACTGCCTCAATTTTGCTCGACCCCAGGAAGAGTAGCTGCTGCTTAGGCAGCAGCTAATGGGGATCCATAACAAATACAAATACAGGATCGCCTCATGGCCTTGCCATCTTCTCCATCATCAAGGCTATCTCTCTCATTAGACTACTCCATCATCAAGGCTTTCTCTCTCATTAGACTACTCCATCATCAAGGCTCTCTCTCTCATTAGACTACTCCATCATCAAGGCTTTCTCTCTCATTAGACTACTCCATCATCAAGGCACTCTCTCTCATTAGACTACTCCATCATCTCAACTTACATCCTAGCAGCCACTAGGCTCTGGTTACCATCTGACTATGTCATAAGAGGGAGAACTGAGAACAGTGACCAGTTTTCACAGGTTGTGCAACCTCTTGTCCCTTTGCACTTCTCCCTCGCTCTCTTCCCTTCCTGAAATCTAGCCTGCTTGGACAAAACATGTGACTCCCAAATGGCATCTTTCTCCCAATGGGTCCTGGTCCAAAGGGAATAGGGTGCCATTTGGAATGCAAGAACATCTTACAGTGCAGTGAGTCTCAAAAGTAGCACCTCCGCCCTTGGCTCTGCTAAAGGAGAGCTTTGTTGTGGAAATGGCAGGAGGGGAGTTTTAGACTACAGGGGAGTCTCAACAAGCGTGGGACGGTCCTTTATTCCCTCTATCAACTCCTCTAGCTTGGTGAAAAGGGTGATGAAAATATGTAGAGAAAAAAACATCAAATACTGCCATAGTTCAGATTCTCTAACAAGCAGTGCTTGACTTGAATTAAAATAGGTGCCGATACTAATTTGGAGTGTCGCTACTGTTTATATTTAGGTGCAGTAACTCTGCAATACTTTTGAGCTAATATTCTAGAAGAGGTGCAGGAACTCAAACAGTAGAAAATATGAGTTGCCGGTACTCAGTTCAGTTGAGCTCCTGCCCAAGTCAAGCACTGCTAATAAGCCACCTTGCTAAGATAACAGAGGGAGAACATGAGTAACATGACACTACTATTCTGAATTGTATTATATTTGCTCACATGTTTATTTTGCCAAGTTCTTCTCCTCTGAGACACAGAACAACACCCTCACATGGTAATTACAGAAAGAGTGCCACCCATCCCTCCTCACTGATCGCTGCAAAACACTCATCCCTCCTCAACACAGGAGACTCCTATAACTCCCCTAACAGATGTCTCCCAGCAGCTAGGCTTTATTGGGTGAACCCCACCTACTGTGAGAGCTGGTCGTTTTTTATTTTAATATAAACTTTACCTGATTTTTAAATACTACCCAGCCTAGAAACATTTTAGTCATTTAGCAGACGCTCTGATACAGAAACAATTAGGGTTAAGTGCCTTGCTCAAGTGCACATTTTTATTTAACTAGGCAAGTCAGTTAACCTCTTCCTGTGGGCTGACAGAACTGCTGGTACGCAATATCTCATACCATGCAATTTGAGCTGTCCCTATCTGCCCAGCCTGGTTTCCTAGACTAGACGTAACATAGTAAATGTAAATCTGGAACACTGAAATTAGTATGATATGTTAAGTTTTGTATGGTTACATAAGACAGATGGTTACTTAACCCTTTTAGCAAACCCTTCCCTAATGGCCTAACCCTTTAACCTAACTCCTAAACTTAATCCTAACCTTAACCCTAACCCCATAGCCTAGTTAACTTTAGCCAGCCAGCTAGCTTATGTTAGGTGCCTAGCCACCTAGCTAGTATTTGTAACATTTCATAAGTTTTGCTCATTTTGTAACATATTGTACATTTTGCCAATTCTTAACATATTTTCATTGCAAATTCGTACCATACACAAATTGTAATTCAAAACATATCACACGAAATGAGTGCACAAATTAACACATGCCATACAAAACGAACCATATTATAGTAAATGGAGTGTGTCAGATTTCCGTACAGAATAATACGAAATGCTCTGAGACCAGGTTGGTCTGCCTCGAGGCAAACTGTCACTTTGTTACACATCCTTAAGTAAAATGATGTATTCAAATTAAACTTGGACTGGGGAACTTGTTTTTTTGTCCCCTGTGAGCCTATGGCTGTTGGCGTCACTGCGAGCAATGTGTCACTCACTGCTGAGAAAAAGAGCATCATTTTGGAGTCGTGATAAGACCATCTATGGACGGATGGGGTGAAATTGGACATTTCCCCGGGACACCATAAAAGCCAAAGTCGTTATCATTATTAATGGTTTCGACTATTGTAATATATATATATATATAACATAAATAGGAAGTTTGATTTGTTATATTCGAATATAGAGAGTAACCTATACTTATCTTGACCTGTGCCTAAAACAAAGTTCAAAACGTATCCAACAGCAACCACAATCTTATCAGATTTCATCAGCTGACGAGACTCTACTCATCAACCCACTTTAGGAAAACAATAATCGAGGGAGGAATTATTGAAGCGGGAATGAATGGACAGCTGCATGTGTGTTCTTACCTTATAGACATTCTCCGTTATACGGTGCACCTCGTCAGTCCGAGACATCGTGGGATCTTCTTCAGCCAAAACCATAGAACAGATTTCTTTAGTGACGGTAGCTTTCCTAAGAAATACTACTGAAGAAAAACACGAAGTAGGTGGAAGGAGTCGTAGTAATACAAACAACTACAGAGGGAGGCGGACGCGCGTAATATGAGACTCCGGGAATCAGGGTTTTTATACGAAACTCGTCTACTGCACCCACACTAGCCCACGCAGTCTGGAGGCTATACCACGCGTGGAGCGCAGAGGGAAACATGTCATAGGGATAGCGCTGCTTGCCATTTTAAAGGGCTCTGCCTCCTCTCTCTCTCTCGAACACTGCCCACACCACTGCCTCCGCGTGGCCTCTTCTGCATAAAGATAATTCATAACATCTGCATGCCTGAATGACTTCAGTACACACTACAAGCACATACACACATCTCTATACACAACAATAATGATTTCAACAGATTGTGCTCTTGCGGTCAAGGTAAATTGTCAAATTCTGCACACATTTTATGCATAACATATACCGTATAATGGCGTAGAACCAAGTGTAATTATCGAACATTGTACAAAATACTACAACTGAATAGCTCTGTTTATTTATTTTTATTTAACTGTTACAGTTGTGCCTATAGCTATTCATGTATGAATAGGCTTAGTGAGTGGGATGTATAGTGGGTGTGTGTGTAGGACGGAGTCACTTTTCTCGTATTGGCTACAGTATGTAGGGGAATACTCCACACCTTATTCAGAAAGTCACGATCTGCACTACAAGAGCCTGTTGTAAAATATCTCTAAATGTCAAGGCCTATTCTACAAGCGGGCCTTGGATAGAATACCAAACCTATTTTCAGTCACCTTTCATTGAGTAGGCTCGTGATGGGGCAATTTACATTCTGGTGGGGGTGAAAAATAAAGTTTTTCTATTCTATTTTATTTTGTAATGGAGGGAAAACAGTGCCGCTGCTGTCTGTCTCCAATATTCCAGAAACATATCATTATAAACATGCAGATGGGGAAAAAGTACAGTACCTTATACACTGTTGAGATATACAGGGCACTCAACCCCTGGGTTTAGGTACCTCTTTTGACAACCCTCCGAACACATAACCCAACAGTAAAAATCCTGAATTAAGTTTTGTTGAAAAGCATTTTTTTATTTTTCCATTGCTTGTGTGATGAACAATCAATACTGAACAAAAATATAAACACAACATGTAAAGAGTTGGTCCCATGTTTCATGAGATGAAATAAAATATCACAGAAATGTTCCATATGCACAAAAAGTTTCTCTCTCTCAAATTGTGTGCAGAAATGTGTTTTTACATCCATGTTAGTGAGCATTTCTCCTTTGCCAAGATAATCCTGACAGGTGTGGAATATCAATCATCTGATGAAACAGCATGGTCATTACACAAGTGCACCTTTTCTGGGGATAATAAAATGCAACTCTAAGTTTTGCAGTTTTGTCACACAATACTTCAAGTTGAGAGAGCGTGCAATTTATTTAACTAGGCAAGTCAATTAAGAAAAAAAATCTTATTTACAATGACGGCCTACCAAAAGGCAAAATGCCTTGGACAAAACACACATCACGACAAGAGAGACAACACAACACTACATAGAGACCTAAGACAACAACATGCATGGCAGCAACACATGACAACACAGCATGGTAGCAACACAACATGACAACAACATGGTAGCAACACAACATGACAACAACATGGCAGCAGCACAAAACAGGGTACAAACATTATTGGGCACAGACAACAGCACAAAGGGCAAGAAGGTAGTGACAACAATACATCCCGCAAAGCAGCCACAACTATCATTAAGTGTCCATGATTGAGTCTTTGAATGAAGAGATTGAGATAAAACTGTCCAGTTTGAGTGTTTGTTGGAGCTCGTTCCAGTCTCTAGCTTCAGCGAACTGAAAAGAGGAGCAACCCAGGTATGTGTGTGCTTTGGGGACCTTTAACAGAATGTGACTGGCAGAACGGGTGTTGTATGTGGAGGATGAGGGCTGCAGTAGATATCATTCCTGACTGCAGGAATGTCCACCAGAGCTGTTGCCAGACAATTGAATGTTAATTTCTCTACCATAAGACACCTCAAACATAATTTTAGAGAATTTGGCAGTACGTCCAAACAGCCTCACAACCGCAGACCACGTGTAACCAAGCCAGCACAGGACCTCCACATCCGGCTTCTTCACCTGCAGGATCGTCTACGATCAGCCACCCGGACAGCTGAGGAAACTGTGGGTTTACACAACCAAATAAATTCTGCACCAACTGTCAGAAACCATTTCAGAGAAGCTCATCTGTGTGCTCGTTCTCCTCACCAGGATCTTGACCCGACTGCAGTTCAGCGTTGTAACAGACTTCAATGGGCAAATGCTCATCTTCGATGTCCACTGGCACACTGGAGAAGTGTGCTCTTCACGGATGAATCCCGGTTTCAATTGTACCGGGCAGTTCACAGACAGTATGTATGTCGTTGTGTTGACGAGCGGTTTGCTAATGTCAACATTGTGATCAGAGTGCCCCATGGTGGAGGTGGAGTTATGGTATGGGCAAGCATAAGCTAAGGACAACCAAAACAATATCATTTTATCAATGACAATTTGAACGCACATAAATACCATAACTTGATCCTGAGGCCCATTGTTGTGCCATTCATCTGCCGCCATTACCTCATGTTTCAGCATGATAATGCATGGCCCCACGTTGCAAGGATCTGTACACAATTCCTGGAAGCAGAAAATGTCCCAGTTCTTCCATGGCCTGCATACTCACCAGACATGCCACCTATTGAGCATGTTTGGGATGCTCTGGATCAACAGCGCGTTCCAGTTCCCGCCAATATCCAGCAACTTCGCACAGCCATTGAAGAGGAGTGGGACAATATTCCACAGCCCACACAGCCTGATCCACTCTATGTGAAGGAGATGTGTCGCGCAGCAAGGGGCAAATGTTCGTCACACCAGACACGGACTGGTTCTGACCCACGCCTCTATCTTTTTTTTTAAAGGTATCTGTATTCTCAGTCATGTGAAATTCATAGATTGGTGTCTAGTAATTGTATTTCAATTGACATTTCTTTATATGAACTGTAACTCAGTAAATTCTTTGAAATTCCTGCATGTTTCGTTTATATTTTTGTTCAGTGTAGTTGGCCCACAAGTGGTTTCCAAAATTAAATAAGATCACATGTTATTTGTCACATGCTTCTTAAACAACAAGTGTAGACTAACAATGCAGAGTTAAAGATAACGTTAAATAAAAAAATAAAAATAGTGACATGAGGAATAAATACAGTGAATAACAACATGGCTATACACAGGGAGTAGGAAATAACATGGCTATACACAGGGAGTAGGAAATAACATGGCTATACACAGGGAGTAGGAAATAACATGGCTATACACAGGGAGTAGGAAATAACATGGCTATACACAGGGAGTAGGAAATAACATGGCTATACACAGGGAGTAGGAAATAACATGGCTATACACAGGGAGTAGGAAATAACATGGCTATACACAGGGAGTAGGAAATAACATGGCTATACACAGGGAGTAGGAAATAACATGGCTATACACAGGGAGTAGGAAATAACATGGCTATATACAAGGAGTAGGAAATAACATGGCTATATACAAGGAGTACCGAGTCGATGTGCAAGGGTACGAGGTAATTGAGGTAGCTATGAACAGTACATACATAGGGATAAAGTTACTAGGCAACAGGATGATAACAGTAGCAGCAGCGTTTTGTGGTGAGTGTGAAAATGGGTCAGTATGCATGTTGTGTGTCAGTGTACTGTAAGAATATGTGAGTGTGTAGGTACAGTCCAGTGTGTGAGAGCATAGTGTCAGTGCAAGAGAGCTAGTACAAAAAAGGGGCAGTGCAGGTAGTCCGGTTAGCCATTTAGTGATCTGTTTTGCAGTCTTATGCCTTGGAGCTAGAAGCTGTTCAGGGTCCTGTTGGTTCTAGACTTGGTGCACTGGTCCCACTTGCCATGTTGCGGCAGAGAGAACAGTCTGTGACTTGGGTAACTGGAGTCTTAATTTTTGTGGGGCCTTCTCTGACACCTCGTATAGAGGTCCTGGATGGCAAGGAGCTCTACCCCAGTGATGTACTGGGCCGTACTCACCCTCTGTAGCGGATTGTGGTTGGGTGCCTTGCGGTTGCCATACCAAGCAGTGATGCAGCTAGTGAAGATACTCCCAATTGTGCAGCTATAGCACTTTCTAAGGATCTGAGGGCCCATGTTAAATCTTTTCAGCCTCCTGAGGGGGAAGAGGCCGTGTTGTGCCCTCTTCACAACAGTGTGGGTGTGTGGACCATGTTCATTCCTTAGTGATGTGGACGCCAAGGAACTTGAAGCTCCCAACCCGCTCCACTACAGCCCCGTCGATGTGGATGGGAGAGTGCTCGCCCCTCCTTTTCCTGTAGTCCACAATCAGCTCCTTCGTCTTGCTGACGTTGAGGGAGAGGTTGTTGTCCTGGCACCACACTGCCAGGCCTCTAACCTACTCCCTATATGCTGTCTCATCGTGGCCGGTGATCAGTCCTACCACAGTTGTCAGCAGCAAACCTGATGGTATTGGATTTGAGGCCACAGTCATGGGTGAACAGAGAGTACAGGAGGGGACCAAGCACACACCCCCGAGGGGCCCCTGTGTTGATGGCCAGTGTGGCAGATCTAGTTGCAGAGGAAGGTGTTCAGTCCCAGGGTGCTGAGCTTGGTGATGAGCTTTTATTTAACTAGGCAAGTCAGTTAACAACAAATTCTTATTTAGAATGACAGCCTACCCCGGCCAAACCCTCCCCTAACCTGGACAACCCTGGGCCAAATGTATGCCGCTTTTGGAACTCCCGATCACGGCCGGTTGTGATACAACCCGGGTCTGTAGTGACGCCTCTAGCACTGTGATGCAGTGCCTTAGCCTGCTGCGCCACTTAGGATGCCCTGAATGGGACTATGGTGTTGAATGCTGAGCTATAGTAAACAAACAGCATTCTTACCAGTGGAGGCTGCTTAGGGGAGGACATCACATAATAATGGGTGGAACGGAGCAAATGGAATGGCATCAAACCATGTTTGATGTATTTGATACCGTTCCAGTGATTCCACTCCAGCCATTAGCATGAGCCCGTTCTCCCCAATTAAGGTGCCACCAACCTTCTGTGATTCTTACATAGGTATTCCTTTTGTCCAGGTGGACAGAATTAAACATCTCAACAATGAGACAGCTTCCTATTCAATTGAGACAGCAGGTGAGAATAAATATCAATCAACATTGGTCCCTAATGACATGCAACATAGCAGGAACTGTAGGTAACTACAACCAATTGAACACAGGGTGGGGGGTGATGTGTGGCATTCTGCCTGATGGATTGGTAGCAAGGGGACAGACACACACTCCCTGCCTCCCATATCCCCCAGATCATTACGTCGCCTTCCTCTGCAGACCTGGCTTTTTCAGGAGAACTTGAAAACAGCCTCCTCTACTCCTACACACCCCACTCACTCCATTTTCCCTGCCTGTAATCGTCTCGCAGGTTCAAATCTCCCTTTTGTGAATCATAGAGAACAGCTATCTGCTGTTATTCAGGTTCCCTTACTGCCGGTTGGAACATTATTGAAGATTTATGTTAAAAACATTCTAAAGATTGATTCAATACATCGTTTGACATGTTTCTACTGACTGTTACAGAACTTTTTGACATTGTCTGCTTTTAGTGAACACGCTTCCTGGATTTGTTTACCAAACACGCTAACAAAAATAGCTATTTGGACATAAATGATGGACATTACCGAACAAAACAAACATTTCTTTTAAAGCTTTTTGAAATCTGACACAGCGGTTGTATTAAGAACAAGTGTATCTTTAATTCTATATAAAACATATATCCTTCATCAAAGTTTATGATGAGTATTTATGTTATTTGACATGGCTCTGCAATTTCTCCGGATATTTTGGAAGCATTTCTGAACATGGCGCCAATGTAAACTGTGGTTTTTGGATACATTAACTTTATCGAACAAAACATATGTATTATGTAACGTGAAGTCCTATGAGTGTCATCTGATGAAGATCATCAAAGGTTAGTGATTCATTTTATCTCTATTTCTGCTTTTTGTGACTCGTCTTTGGCTGGAAAAATGGCTGTGTTTTTCTGTGATTTTGCAGTGACCTAACATAATCGTTTGTGGTGCTTTCGCTGTAAACCCGACTTGAAATCGGACACTTGTGGGATTAACAACAAGATTACCTTTAAAATGGTATAAGATACATGTATGTTTGAGGAATTTTAATTATGAGATTTCTGTTGTTTGAATTTGGCGCCCTGCACTTTCACTGGCTGTTGTCATATCACCCCATTAACGGGATTGCAGCCATAAGAAGTTAATGAACATGCACCTGTGGAACGGTCATTAAGACACTAACAGCTTCCAGACGGTAGGCAATTAACGTCACAGTTATGGAAGCTAAGGACACTAAAAAGAGGCATTTCAACTGACTGAGAAATACCAAAAGAAAGATGCCCAGTGTCCCTGCTCATCTGCGTGAACGTGCCTTAGGCATGCTGCAAGGAGGCATGAGGACTGCAGATGTGGCCAAGGCAATAAATTGCAATGTCCGTACTGTGAGACGCCTAAGACAGCGCTACAGGGAGACAGGACGGACAGCCGATCGTCCTCGCAGTGGCAGACCACGTGTAACACCTGCACAGGATCGGAACATCCGAACATCACACCTGCGGGACAGGTACAGGATGGCAACAACAACTGCCCGAGTTACACCAGGAATGCACAATCCCTCCATCAATGCTCAGACTGTCTGCAATAGGCTGAGAGAGGCTGGACTGAGGGCTTGTAGGTCTGTCGCAAGGCAGGTCCTCTCCAGACATCACCGGCAACAACGTCGCCTATGGGCACAAACCCACCGTCGCTGGACCAGACAGGACTGGCAAAAAGTGCTCTTCACTGATGAGTCGCGGTTGTCTCACCAGGGGTGATTGTCAGATTCACATTTATCGTCCAAGGAATGAGCGTTACACTGAGGCCTGTACTCTGGAGCGGGATGGATTTGGAGGTGGAGCTTCCATCATGGTCTGGGGCAGTGTGTCACAGCATCATCGGACTGAGCTTGTTGTCATTGCAGGCAATCTCAATGCAGTGCGTTACAGGGAAGACATCCTCCTCCCTCATGTGGTACCCTTCCTGCAGGCTCATCCTGACATGACCCTCCAGCATGACGATGCCAGCAGCCGTACTGCTTGTTCTGTGCATGATTTCCTGCAAAACAGTAATGTCAGTGTTCTGCCATGGCCAGCGAAGAGCCCAGATCTCAATCCCATTGAGTACGTCTGGGACCTGTTGGATCGGAGGGTGAGGGCTAGGGCCATTCCCCACAGAAATGTCCAGGAACTTGCAGGTGCCTTGGTGGAAGAGTGGGGCAACATCTCACAGCAAGAACTGGCAAATCTGGTGCAGTCCATGAGGAGGAGATGCACTGCAGTACTTAATGCAGCTGGTGGCCACACCAGATACTGACTTACTTTTGACCCCCCTTTGTTCAGGGACACATTATTCAATTTCTGTTAGTAACATGTCTGTGTAACTTGTTCAGTTTCTTTCAGTTGTTGAATCTGATGTTCATACAAATATTTACACATGTTAAGTTTGCTGAAAATAAACTCAGTTCACAGTGAGAGGACATTTCTTTTTTGCTGAGTTTAGTTACTGTCCCATATACATGCACAGCACACATTATAAAAACATGACAGCACCCCATTCCACACAATACATTCACTAACCAAGGTACCGCTTATGAACAAGAAAAATACTGCTATTTGCTGCCCTCTAGTGGTTGTTTATATAACATACCGAGTAAAACCAGACTGGCCAAACACTACCTTTAAAAATGCTTGTATTGTTACAGAATAAGAGATTTCGTATAGATACGCCACAGGTTTGTCAATATGATATAACTGCCAAATGGTCTCCAGTTATTGTCAAGAGTGTCTCAGAGAGACACTACAGATTAGAGAACAGTAATATTTTTTATACAATACATATCTGGTCTGATAGTCCACATACATATTACATCAAATATGTTGGTAATGCTTATCTTTTATATGTAGGCCCTCCATTTCAGATAAAGAAATAATTAGCTCTAAGATAATCATTATATGATATGCCAGTAAAATATTACAGACCCAGGCAGTTAGCAACCCAATATCACACTTCATTGTAAGACAGACCTAATATCATAATACTCACTGGATAGATAGCTAGGATGTCAGGCTCTGCGAGGATGTCTTTGACTGAAATCATAGTCAAATCTAGGCATCCAATAATAACACCAGTGTTGTCTGGTGTTGTCTGTGAGGTACAGAGGTAAGTAAGCCCACTGACAATATACGATTAGCCCTTCCTTTCACCAATGACACTAAACTCATTCCCAAGCCAAAAGGAACTGTAGCTTTAGATTAGTTAAACAGTTTGACAGCGAGGAAGAACGATAATAAACATGAAATAGCTGCTTTAGCAAATAGGTCAGTGCTGTTATAAGGATTCTGTCCCCAAATCAACAAGTTGAAATCAAAGCCAAAGTCAAATGCATTCCTGACAGTTTGACAGGAATCAAGGCATTTTTAACTAAGATTTCGCATCTAAACAGGTCAGGTTTCTGAAAATAGTCCCAATAGTTATGACTTTGAAAGATGAATGTAGGCTATTCCTCCCAAAGATAATATGTTCTGTGGTCAGATAATAAGCCTAAGTCACAAAAGGTTGAAGGGAAATAAATAAAGTGACATGCATTCATTTGTCCGTTAATCACAATTTTGTTCACAGAAGATAAAAAACACACCTGTCAAGGGACTTAAGCAATAGGCACAATCAAAATAGGCCCTAAACATAAAAAAAGAATAGGAAAGAACCTGCAAGCAATGATCTGAAAAATAAGGTCCATGTCCATGGTTGGAGTGATAGGGCTCCTCTGGACTCAACAACCCTATAGAGCCATAGTGGGACTCACAAAGGCCAAGGATTATCAGGGCACCAGGAGCATCAGTCTTGACGGTGAGGGACCGGAAGAGATGCTTCTGCTTCCAGTGAGTGAAGATAATCTTTCTGTGGCTGTGTGTTTCTGGTGGTTGGGGCATGAGACCCCTACTAGGGGGATATAGTGGCCGGCGTACCAAGTCCCCTGGCAAACAAACATGTTTCTAGACAGCCAACATCTCCCGTTCTTGCTTCTTCCTCGGTCTCTCTGAAATAAAGACAACCAGACAGACTCAAAATGACTCTTAGTTATCATGTAGTCTATTACAACTGGTGGAGTATTCAACCTAAATCTGAATCCAAATCTGCTGAACACATTTTCAACGTGAAATTAACCCTCATTGTAATTCAGCATGTTGACATATCTGAGGAGTCTAACCTTGACCCGGCTCTGGTTCTTCCTCAGCTGCCTCTGGGACTTCAGGCAGGGACTCATCAGGTACCTCTGGTAGGTCAAGGTCTCCCTAAACATACAAAAACAAATCAAGGTTTTAGAGAAAGGAATAATAAGAGCAAGATGGAGAAATGTGGGAGGGACTTTAGAATGTATATTTCTCTGCTCGTCTACAAAATAGAACCTTCCATTTGTATTAGAGGTCGACCGATTAATCGGAATGACCGATTAATTAGGGCCGATTTCAAGTTTTCATAACAAATCGGAAATCGGTAATTTTGGACGCCGATTTTGCCGATTAAAAAAAATATATATATTCTTTTACACCTTTATTTAACTAGGCAAGTCAGTTAAGAACACATTCTTATTTTCAATGACGGCTTAGGAACGGTGGGTTAACTGCCTTTTTCAGGGGCAGAACGACAGATTTTTACCTTGTCAGCTCAGGGATTCAATCTTGCAACCTTACGGTTAACTAGTCCAACGCTCTAACCACCTGCCTCACGAGTAGCCCGCCTGTTACGCGAATGCAGTAAGAAGCCAAGGTAAGTTGCTAGCTAGCATTAAACTTATCTTATAAAAAACAATCAATCATAATCACTAGTTATAACTACACATGGTTGATGATATTACTAGTTTATCTAGCGTGTCCTGTGTTGCATATACTCGATGCAGTGCGCATTTGCGAAAAAGGACTGTCGTTGCACCAACGTGTACCTAACCATAAACATCAATGCCTTTCTTAAAACCAATACACAGAAGTATACATTTTTAAACCTGCATATTTAGCTAAAAGAAATCCAGGTTAGCAGGCAATATTAACTAGGGAAATTGTGTCACTTCTCTTGCGTTCATTGCACGCAGAGTCAGGGTATATGCAACAGTTTGGGCCGCCTGGCTCATTGCGAACTAATTTGCCAGAATTTTACGTAAATATGACATAACATTGAAGGTTGTGCAATGTAACAGGAATATTTAGACTTATGGATGCCACCCGTTAGATAAAATACGGAACAGTTTCGTATTTCACTGAAAGAATAAACGTTTTGTTTTCGAGATGATAGTTTCCGGATTCGACCATATTAATAACCTAGGGCTCGTATTTCTGTGTGTTATTATGTTATAATTAAGTCTATGATTTGATAGAGCAGTCTGACTGAGCGATGGTAGGCACCAGCAGGCTCGTAAGCATTCATTCAAACAGCACTTTCGTGCGTTCTGCCAGCAGCTCTTCGCAATGCTTCAAGCATTGCGCTGTTTATGACTTCAAGCCTATCAACTCCCGAGATGAGGCTGGTGTAACCGATGTAAAATGGCTAGCTAGTTAGCGGGGTGCACGCTAATAGCGTTTCACTCGCTCTGAGACTTGGAGTAGTTGTTCCCCTTGCTCTGCATGGGTAACGCTGCTTCGAGGGTGGCTGTTGTCGATGTGTTCCTGGTTCGAGGCCAGATAGCGGCGAGGAGAGGGATGGAAGCTATACTGTTACACTGGCAATACAAAAGTGCCTATAAGAACATCCAATAGTCAAAGGTATATGAAATACAAATTCGTATAGAGAGAAAGTCCTATAATTCCTATAATAACTACAACCTAAACTGGGAATATTGAAGACTCATGTTAAAAGGAACCACCAGCTTTCATATGTTCTCATGTTCTGAGCAAGGAACTTAAACGTTAGCTTTCTTACATGGCACATATTGCACTTTTACTTTCTTCTCCAACACTTAGTTTTTGCATTATTTAAACCAAATTGAACATGTTTCATTATTTATTTGAGGCTAAATTGATTTTATTGATGTATTATATTAAGTTAAAATAAGTGTTCATTCAGTATTGTTGTAATTGTCATTATTACCAAAAATAATAATAATTTAAAAAAAATAACCGGCCGATTAATCGGTATCGGCTTTTTTGGTCCTCCAATAAATCGGTGTTGAAAAATCATAATCGGTCGACCTCTAATTTGTATGAAATAGAACATTCTATTGATAGAGAGATACTGTCCAGGTTGACAGTCTCACGATGAGATGGTTTCTGCCTTGCCAGCCAGTGTTGTTGTTGAGTAATTCAGACTAACCTGAGTGATGGCCTCCAGTTCAGCCAGTATAGCATCTTCATCCTCCTGTGTCAGGGAACCTGCCAGCATCTCATCTATTTCCTGAAGATAGATCAAAAGGTACAAATAAATATCAACAAAATACAGTAATTTCAGTAAGATAGTAACGCCTCTGTAAAAAGAAACAGTGGGGACCTTACCCTCTGGTATTCAATGGCTTCTTGGGTCTCATCCATAATTCTCTCCACATCCTCGATGGACATCGCCTAATACGAAAGAACAAAACAGTAAGTACAGGGAAGCCAATGTTTTATCCATGGATTATTCATGTGGAATGCTATTTGGACTGCAGATGCAATGAAGGTAACTAAGGGCGCTTTCACATATCCCCTGTATGATGCGGATTCTGGAGCATTTAGTAGCCTGATCCATACTTTACTGCTAACAAACCCTGGCTGAAACTAACCCTGGCTGAAACTAACCCTGGCTGAAACTAACCCTGGCTGAAACTAACCCTGGCTGAAACTAACCCTGGCTGAAACTAACAATGCACGAGTAGCAGGTCCAACATCCAGGACAGGAGTACCAGGTATTAAGAGTCGGTAGCGCAATTCAAGTGAAACTTTGTGCCCGTTACAAGCAAGCTAGCTCGCTAACATCATGTAGAAGGTGTGTCTGACAAGTCGCATCCTGAAACGGTTATTTTCAGGTGTTGTGAAAGCTAAACTTATACTGTAGAACTCTCACAAACGCTCCAAGAAACCGAACGGGGGTACCGAAATCCATATGTGAAACTCCCTAAGCAACCTATTTTTCTTACTGATGGCTTGTGGAAAAACACATACAGTAGGCTACCCATCTATGTCATAGGGAAGTTGCATAGAGAACATACTGAGATCTCCGAAACCTTCACATACCTCATGCAATGACTTCAGGCAATCGTTTCCAACTTTAAGGCCTTCAATGACTTTCATCTCAATCTGGGCAAACTCAATGTCTTGACACTAAAGAAAACAAGATTAGAAAGCATTAGTTGAGTACAGGTGGGTATACACTAGGAACCAAATGGAAGCAAACAGAACGAAACAGAGGGACGTATCTAAAAAAACGTTTGGTTTTGTTGCAAAGCGGTTTCTGTTGCAAAACGTTTTTTTTTTGTTGCTACGATGCAATACATCCCGTATTACAGTAATGAATAAATTAACATGTTATACTATTCCTGGTGGTGTGAGAGTGAATGTTTGAAAAATGTTTAAACTATTTACCATGCGCTCCAGGTTGCTAATCTGGTTTTCCGTCTTGTCTAGGAGCTGGTCCTGGTATCTCTTCTTTTTGAGCAAGAGGAGGGCCTTCCTGTTTGAAAACAAAATACAGAAAGGTTAGAAAATGTAATACAATATCCTAAATTGTAAATAACATACATACACAGTAGACCAGTCAAAAGTTGACACGCTTCTCATTCAAGGGTTTTTCTTTATTTTTACTATTTTCTACATTGTAGAATAATAGCGAAGACATCAAAACTATGAAATAACACATATGGAATCACGTAGTAACCAACAACAAAAAAAGTGTTTAATGAAAATATATTGTATATTTGAGATTCTTCAAAGTAGCCACCCTTTACCTTGACAGCTTTGCACAAAACATTAGTCTCAACATCAACAGTAAAGAGGTGACTCCGGGATGCTGGCCTTCTAGGCAGTTGCAAAGAATAAGTTGCAAAGAAAAAGCCATATCTCAGACTGGCCAATAAAAAGAAAAGATTAAGATGGGCAAAAGAACACAGATACTGGACAGAGGAACTCTGCCTAGAAGGCCAGCATACCCGAGTCCCCTCTTCACTGTTGACGTTGAAACTAGAGGTCGACTGATTAATCGGCCGATTTCAAGTTTTCATAAACCTGATTATTGCATTCCACAAGGAAACTGTGAGGCATGCTGACCACCTGTTACACTAGTGCAGCAAGGAGCCAAGGTAAGTGGCTATCTAGCATTAAACTTATCTTATAAAAAAATATTTAAAAAAAATATTCAAATATTCACTAGTTAACTACACATGGTTGATGATATTACTAGGTTAACTACCTTGTTCAACTTTGCATATAATCAATGCGGTGCCTGTTAATTTATCATCGAATCACAGCCTACTTCGCCAAACGGGGGAAGATTTAACGAAAGCGCATTCGCAAAAAATTATAATATTTTTTGCATTTTTGCACGAATGTACCTAACCATTAACATCAATGCCCTTCTTAAAATCAATACACAGAAGTATATATTTTTTAAACAAGCATATTAAGTTCAAATAAATATGTCAGCAGGCAATATTAACTAGGGAAATTGTGTCACTTCTCTTGCATTCATTGCACGCAGAGTCAGGGTATATGCAACAGTTTGGGCCGCCTGGCTCTTTGCAAACTAATTTGCCAGAATTGTACATAATTATGACATAACATTGAAGGTTGTGCAATGTAACAGCAATATTTAGACTTAGGGTTGCCACCCGTTCGATAAAATATGGAACGGTTCCAGATTTCACTGAAAGAATAAACGTTTTGTTTTCGAAATGATAGTTTCCAGATTTTACCATATTAATGACCAACTGCTAGTCTTGCTGAGTTTATTATAATTAACTCTATAATTTGATAGAGCAGTCTGACTGAGCGGTGGTAGGCGGCAGCAGGCTCGTAAGCATTCATTCAAACAGCACTTTACTGAGTTTGCCAGCAGCTCTTAGCAATGCTTGATCACAGTGCTGTTTATGACTTCAAGCCTATCAACTCCCGAGATTAGGCTGGCAATACTAAAGTACCTATTACAACATCCAATAGTCAAAGGTATATGAAATACAAATGGTATAGAGAGAAATAGTCGACGCGTCATAATTCCTATATTAACTACAACCTAAAACGTCATAACTGGGAATATTGAAAAACTGGGAATATTGAACCACCAACTTTCAAATGTTATCTTATTTTTTTTTTTTTTTTTTTTTACATGGCACACATTGCACTTTTACTTTCTTCTCCAACACTGTTTTTGCATTATTTAAACCAAATTGAGCATGTTTCAATACTTATGAGACTAAATAGATTTTATGTATTATATTAAGTTAAAATAAGTAACATACTAACATCAAGGCGGTGACCCGTTCCTGTAGGTTCATGCTCTACAACATTCGCAGAGTACGACCCTGCCTCACACAGGAAGCGGCGCAGGTCCTAATCCAGGCACTTGTCATCTCCCGTCTGGACTACTGCAACTCGCTGTTGGCTGGGCTCCCTGCCTGTGCCATTAAACCCCTACAACTCATCCAGAACGCCGCAGCCCGTCTGGTGTTCAACCTTCCCAAGTTCTCTCACGTCACCCCGCTCCTCCGCTCTCTCCACTGGCTTCCAGTTGAAGCTCGCATCCGCTACAAGACCATGGTGCTTGCCTACGGAGCTGTGAGGGGAACGGCACCTCCGTACCTTCAGGCTCTGATCAGGCCCTACACCCAAACAAGGGCACTGCGTTCATCCACCTCTGGCCTGCTCGCCTCCCTACCTCTGAGGAAGTACAGCTCCCGCTCAGCCCAGTCAAAACTGTTCGCTGCTCTGGCACCCCAATGGTGGAACAAACTCCCCCACGACGCCAGGTCAGCGGAGTCAATCACCACCTTCCGGAAACACCTGAAACACCACCTCTTTAAGGAATACCTAGGATAGGATAAAGTAAACCTTCTAACCCCCCCCCCCCCCTTAAAAGAGTTAGATGCACTATTGTAAAGTGGTTGTTCCACTGGATATCATAAGGTGAATGCACCAACTTGCAAGTCGCTCTGGATAAGAGCGTCTGCTAAATGACTTAAATGTAAATGTAAATAAGTGTTCATTGTTCATTCAGTATTGTTGTAATTTTCATTACAAATATATATTAAAAGAAAAAAAAAGAAAGAAAATAAATTCGCCGATTAATCGGTATCGGCTTTTTTTGGGTCCTCCAATAATAATCGGTATCGGCGTTGAAAAATCATAGTCGGTCAACCTCTAGTTAAGACTGGTGTTTTACGGGTACTAGTTAATGAAGCTGCCAGTTGAGGACTTGTGAGGCGTCTGTTTCTCAAACTAGACACTAATGTACTTGTCCTCTTGCTCAGTTGTGCACTGGGGCCTCCCACTCTTTCATATCTGGTTAGACACAGTTTGCGCTGTTCTATGAAGGGAGTATTACAGTGTTGTACGTCAATTTCCGTTTCTTGGTAATTCCTCGCATGGAAAAGCCTTCATTTGTCAGAACAAGAATAGACTGACGAGTTTTGAGCCTGTAATCGAACCCACAAATTCTGATGTTCCAGATACTCAACTAGTCTAAAGGCCAGGTTTATTGCTTCTTTAAATCAGTACAACAATTTCCAGCTGTGCTAAAATAATTGCAAAAGGGTTTTCTAATGATCAATAATTCATTTAAAATGATACACTTGGATTAGCTAACACAACATGCCATTGGAACACAGGAGTGATGGTTGCTAATAATGGGCCTCTGTACGCCTATGTAGATATTCCATTAAATCAGATGTTCCCAGCTACAATAGTCATTTAAAACATTAACAATGTCTACACTGTATTTCTGATCAATTTGATGTTAATGGACTTTTTTGCTTTTCTTTCAAAAAACAAGGACATTTCCAAGTGACCCCAAACTTTTGAATGGTTATGTAGGTACAGTTGAAGTCGGAAGTTTACATACACTTAGGTTGGAGTCATTAAAACTCGTTTTTCAACCACTTCACAAATTTCTTGTTAAGAAACTATAGTTTTGGCAAGTCGGTTAGGACATCTACTTTGTGCATGGCACAAGTACTTTTTCCCAAAATTGTTTACAGACAAATTATTTCACTATCACAATTCCAGTGTGTCAGAAGTTCACATACCCTAAGTTGACTGTGCTTTTAAACAGCATGGAACATTTCAGAAATTATGCCATGGCTTTAGAAGCTTCTGATAGGCTAATTGACATTATTTGAGTCAATTGGAGGTGTACCTGTAGATGTATTTCAAGGCCTACCTTCAAACTCAGTGCCTCTTTGCTTGACATCATGGGAAAATCAAAAGAAATCAGCCATGACCCCAGGAAAAAAAATTGTAGACCTCCACAAGTCTGGTTCATCCTTGGGAGCAATTTCCAAATGCCTGAAGGTACCACGTTCATCTATACAAACAATAGTACGCAAGTATAAACACCATGGGTCCACGCAGCCGTCATACCGCTCAGGAAGGAGACGCGGTCTGTCTCCTAGAGATGAACGTACTTTGGTGCAAAAAGTGCAAATCACTCCCAGAACAACATCAAAGGACCTTGTGAAGATGCTGGAGGAAACAGGTACAAAAGTATCTATATCCACAGTAAAACGAGTCCTATATCGACATAACCTGAAAGGTTGCTCAGCAAGGAAGAAGCCACTGCTCCAAAACCACCATAAAAAAGCCAGACTACAGTTTGCAACTACACATGGGGACAACGATCGTAATTTTTGGAGAAATGTCCTCTGGTCTGATGAAACAAAAATAGAACTGTTTGGTCATAATGACCATCGTTATGTTCAAAGGAAAAAGGGGAGGCTTGCAAGCCGAAGAAAACCATCCCAACTGTGAAGCACGGGGGTGGCTGCATCATGTTGTGGGGTGCTTTGCTGCAGGAGGGACTGGTGCACGTCACAAAATAGATGGCTTCATGAGGGAGGAAAATTCTGTGGATATATTGAAGCAATATCTCAAGACATCAGTCAGAAAGTTAAAGCTTGGTCGCAAATGGGTCTTCCAAATGGACAATGACCCCAAGCATACTTCCAAAGTTGTGGCAAAATGGCTCAAGGACAACAAAGTCAAGGTATTGGAGTGGCCACCACAAAGCCCTGACCTCAATCCTATAGAAAAGGTATGGGCAAAAGTGAAAAAGCGTGTGCCAGCAAGGAGGTCTACAAACCTGACTCAGTTACACCAGCTGTCAGGAGGAATGGGCCAATATTCACCCAACTTATTGTGGGAAGCTTGTGGAAGGCTACCCGAAATGTTTGACCCAAGTTATTAAACAATTTAAAGGCAATGGTACCAAATACTAATTGAGGGTATGTAAACTTCTGACCCACTGCAAATGTGATGAAAGAAATAAAAGCTGAAATAAATCATTCACTCTACTAGTATTGTGACATTTCACATTCTTAAAATAAAGTGGTGATCCTAACTGACCTAAGACAGGGAATTTTTACTAGGATTACAAGTCAGGAATTGTGAGGAATTTAAACTGAGTTTAAATGTATTTGGCTAAGGTGTATGTAAACTTCCGACTTCAACTGTATGCATGTATGTATCTATGTATGCATGTATGATCATGACAGCTTTCAATCTCAAGTGCTTTAAAGTGACATTTACTTTAGGCATATGTCTTATTTATGGTGAGAGAAGGTCCTTACTCTTTCTTGCCATCTTTCAGCAGCTGCTTGGCCAGATTCCTCTCTTTTTCCAGCTGCAGAGTGATTCTCTTTTGGTACTGCTTCAACTTATCTCTCTGCTGTTTCAGTTGCTGGAATGGAGAAGACAGAAATTTTAATGTGATTGAAATGAGTGGTATTCCAACAACGCTAAATCGCTTCAGTTTGCTGTCTAGCTTGCCAGTACAGTCAATTGAATTGTGTTAGCCCTGGTTAGTATGAGTTGTCAGACTGCCCCTAACCTACCAGTGTGTCTTAAACAACAGTGTGAGTAACAATAGTGTTATCAGTGGTTTACCTTCAAAATAAGTCACATTGAATATGATGCAAATGCATACAATTAGTGAAATGCTATATCTGGATGAAATACCACTGAAGGTTGGGATGTTTTAAAAATTCAACAAAAGACAATGTTAAATTCACATTTTTTATATCAGTTGAAATTGCACTGTGGATGTATTAAACTTCATCATTGCATTGGGGGCATACTTCTAGTTCACTGTACAGCCTTACCTATGGATTGTGGATCAATGAAAATGGGGTAACAGTCTACAGTAATGTTCTGTGGATGTCAATGAGTATAGAGTTTAAACAAATATTAGCATCGTAGCTCTTATTGCAGGACTTTGACTGTGGGAAATGACCGCACTATCCAGCCTATTGTGCATATTGACATGTGGGTGTCATTTGAGTAGCATGATACACCATTTCATTGAGTGTTAAGTATGCTCGATATGTAATTCTGCAGTCTAATACAGGAGAACGCTACTTGCCTGAATGCATAGGTCAACTGTAAAGTTTGGAGGAGGGGCTGTTTTTCATGGTTGTCCTTAGGTCCAGTCAAGGGACTTTTTAACACTACAGCATACAATGACATTCTAGATGATTCGGTAGTTTGGGGAAGGCCCTTTCTTTTTTCAGCATGACAATGCCCCCGTGCAAAAAGCGAGGTCCATACAAAAATTGTTTGTCGAGATCGGTGTGGAAGAACTTGACTGGCCTGGACAGAGCCCTGACCTCAACCCCATCGAACACCTTTGGGATTAATTGAAATGCTGACTCCGAGCCAGGCCTAATAAACCAACATCAGTGCCCGACCTCACTAATACTCTTGTGGCTGAATGGAACCAAGTCCCTGCAGCAATGTTCCAACATCTAATGGAACACCTTCCCAGAAAAGTGGAGGCTTTTATAGCAGCAAAGGGGGGGGACAAACGCCATATTAATGCCCATGATTTTTGAGTGAGATGTTTGAGGAGCAGGTGTCCACATACTTTTTGTCATGTAGTGTACTTTGCAGATCTAACATTCTAAAACGATTCCCTATCTAACTGGGTAGTGTGGGTAGAGAGCCAACTGGAACATGTTTGTAGTTAATTATAGTAACTATGATAGCAGGCTGACTTGCTAAATAGTTGGCTAAGGCTAGCTAGCTACAGTAACGTTAGGCTACTCACCAAAACGGCTCTGTCCTGCTCTGTGACTCGCGTGCGTCTCTTTCTGCCGAAAACGTTTCCCATTTTGATTCCGCATCCCCGCCACTCTGTGCAACTAAAGAGTCGACTTGTAAACAAGTCTATTTCTCAGAAGAACATTGCGTAAGCCTACAATTAGTTTGTAGATCGGTCGACTGGCTAGATATCTTATTACTTTTCTAGTTTATTTCAGCGAAGCTAATTCTAAAAACCACACCCCTAAAGTCAGGAAGTACGGCATTCAGGTATGGACAATTGAAATAGTAGGATTTTCTCGTTTGGGCAAGTCTGTCCTGCGCCTCCTTGTTCTTCTTTTGTGATTGGGTTGGCGGATCGCATCCAACTTTTATGGTGCTTACACCGCCACCTACTGTACTGGAGTGTGAGGCCAGTCACAGCCTACCTACTGTGGCAAGAAAAAGTATGTGAACCCTTTGGAAATACCTGGATCTCTGCATAAATTGGTCATAAAATTTGATCTGATCTTCATCTAGGTCACAACAATAGACACAGTCTGCTTAAACTAATAACACACAAACAAGTCTACATGCTCATGTCTTTATTGAACACACCGTGTAAACATTCACAGTGCAGGGTGGGAAAAGTATGTGAACCCTTGGATTTAATAACTGGTTGACCCTCCATTGGCAACAATAACCTCAACCAAACATTTTCTGTCGTTGCGGATCAGACCTGCACAACGATCAGGAGGAATTTTGGACCATTCCTCTTTACAAAACTGTTTCAGTTCAGCAATATTCTTTGGATGTCTGGTGTGAACTGCTCTCGAGGTCATGCCACAGCATCTCAATCGGGTTGAAGTCAGGACTCTGACTGGGCCACTCCAGAAGGCATATTTTCTTCTGTTGTTGATTTACTTCTGCGTTTTGGGTTGTTGTCCTGTTGCATCATCCAACTTCTGTTGAGCTTCAACTGGCGGACAGATAGCCTAACGTTCTCCCTCAAAATGTCTTGATAAACTTGGGAATTCATTTTTCCGTCGATGATAGCAAGCTGTCCAGGCACTGAGGCAGCAAAACTCCCCCAAACCATGATGCTTCCTCCACAATCATTTACAGTTGGGATGAGGTTTTGATGTTGGTGTGCTGCGCCTTTTTTTCCTCCACACAGTGTTGTTCCAAACAACTCAACTGTAGCTTCATCTGTCCACAGAATATTTTGCCAGTAGCGCTGTGGAACATCAAGGGGCACTTTTGCAAACTTCAGACATGCAGAAATTGTTTTTTTTGGACAGCAATGGCTTCTTCCGTGGTGTCCCCACATGAACAACATTCTTGTTTAGTATTTTACATATCGTAGACTCATCAACAGAGATGTTAGCATGTTCCAGAGATTTCTGTAAGTCTTTAGCTGACATTCTATGATTCTTCTGCGCTGTGCTCTTGCAGTCATCTTTGCAGGATGACCACTCCTAGGCAGAGTAGCAACAGTGCTAAACTGTTGCCATTTATAGACAATTTGTCTTACCGTGAACTGATGAACATTAAGGCTTTTAGAGATACTTTCGTAACGCTTTCCAGCTTCATGCAAGTCAACAATTCTTAAATCGGCAGTCTTCTGAGCTCTCTTTTGTTTGAGGCATGATTCACATCAGGTAATGCTTCTTATGAATAGCAAACTCAAATTTTATGAGTGTTTTTTATAGGGCAAGGCAGTTCTAACCAACATCTCCAATCTCATCTCATTAATTGGACTCCAGGTTAGCTTTCGGAGAAGTGATTAGCGTAGGGGTTCACATACTTTTTCCAACCTACACAGTAAATGTTTAAATTATGTTTTCAATATAGACAAGAAAAATACAATAATCTGTGTGTTATTAGTTTAAGCACACTATGTGTGTCTATTGTTGTGACTTAGATGAAGATCAGCTCAAATTTGATAAGCAATTTATGCAGAAATCCAGATAATTCCAAAGGGTTCACATAATTTAATGTACAGTGGCAAGAAAAAGTATCTTCATTGGTCCTGCTCCTTTAAGAAAGTGAAATAGAGCCCAAGACACCACTTCCCTTCCCCCCACTATACCACCCAAAACCCAACCCTATCCAGTCACTCTGACCCTTTCACACAATCTCTCAGCATCTCAAATAAAATTGTATTTGTCACATGCACCAAATACGACCTTACCATGAAATGCTTACTTACAAGCCAATAACCAACAATGCAGTTTTAAGAAAATAGTGTGAAGAAAATGGTCATTGGATGAATTGTTCAGCAGTCTTATGGCTTGGGGGTAGAAGCTGTTAAGGAGCCTTTTGGACCTAGACTTGGCGCTCCGGTACCACTTGCCATGCGGTAGTAGAGAACAGTTTATAACTTGGGTGACTCTAGTCTGGCAATTTTTTATATATCTACGTCATACAGTTCACAAAATATCAACACATGCTCCACCGTTTCCTCCACTAAACACTCATCACACAGACCTGTTTCATGTCTCCCCATTATCCACAAAGTGGCATTCAAACCTGTGTGGCCAAACTGTAGTCTACTCCACACAACTTCCTCTCTCTCTTACATCCCATACTCCCCACCTCTTCCTTTACTGACCGATGCGCACAATAAAATTGCCTCCCCTTACTACTAGCATCCCACTCCCTTTGCCAAAGCTCGAGCCCTTTTGCCCGGATCAAGGACTTTATGTCCCTGAGGCCCAGAGGGACCTGAATATCTACCCTCTCTCATCACAGCACACTCAGCCACCACGTCGGCCTTCTCATTACCCTCCACACCCACATGGGTGGGAACCCAGCAAAAGTTTACCACCACTCCAATTCCATGAACAGCACCATCATCCCCACAAACAAGTCTCCCCTTTCCAACCTTCCCGTCTTCACACTAATAAACACTGCAGCCGTATCCGAGCAGATCACCACTCAGTGGTTTCACCTCCTCCACTCATCTCAAACCTATAATCATGGCCATCAACTCGGCCGCATAGACTGACACATAATCAGTTAAACAGTTACTGAAATCTTGTATACAGTGCATTCAGAAAGTATGTAGACCCCTTTACTTTTTCCACATTGTGTTACGTTACAGCCTTATTCTAAAATGGATTCAACCTTTTTATTTTATCAATCTACACACAATACCCCATAAAGAAAAATAAAAAAATGTTTTTTAGGAATGTTTGCACATCTCTTAAAATTAAAAAACAGAAATACCTTATTTACATAAGTATTCAGACCCTTTGCTATGAGGCTCGAAATTGAGCTTGATCATCCCTTAAGATGTTTCTACAACTTGATCGGAGTTCACCTGTGGTAAATTCAATTGATTGGACATGATTTGGAAAGGCACACACCTGTCTTTATAAGGTTGCACAGTTGACAATGCATGTCAGACCAAAAACCAAGGCACGAGGTCAAAGGAATTGTCCGTAGAGCTCCGAGACAGGATTGTGTCAAGGCACAGATCTGGGAAAGGGTACCAAAACATTTCTGCAGCATTGAAGGTCCCCAAAACACAGTGGCCTCCATCATTCTTCAATGGAAGAAGTTTGGAACCACCAAGACTCCTCCTAGAGCTGGTCAAACTGAGTAATTGGGGGAGAAGGGCCTTAGAGCTCCAGAGTTCCTCTGTGGAGATGGGAGAACCTTCCAGATGGACAACCATCTCTGCAGCACTCCACCAATCAGACCTTTATGGTTGAGTGGCCAGACGGAAGCCACTCCTCAGTAATAAGGCACATGACTGCCCGCTTGGAGTTTGCCAAAAGGCACCGAAAGGACTCTCAGGCCATGAGAAACAAGATTCTCTGGTCTGATGAAACCAAGATTTAACTATTTGGCCTGAATGCCAAGCGTCACTTCTGGACGAAACCTGGCACCATCCCTACGGTAAAGCATGGTGGTGGAAGCAACATGCTGTGGGGATGTTTTTCAGCCACAGGGACTGGTAGATTAGTCAGGATCGAGGCAAAGATGAACGGAGCAAAATACTGAGAGATTCTTGATGAAAACCTGCTCCAGAGTGAAGGTTCACCTTCCAACAGGACAACGACCCTAAGCACACAGCCAATACAATGCAGGAGTGGCTTCGGGACATGTCTCTGAATGTCCTTGAGTGGCCCAGCCAGAGCTCGGACATGACCTATAAATAGCTGTGCAGCAACGCTCCCCATCCAACCTGACAGAGTTTGAGAGGACATGCGAAGAAGAATGGGAGAATCTCCACAAATACAGGTGTGCAAAGTTTGTAGCGCCATACCCAAGATGACTTGAGGCTGTAATTGCTGCCAAAGGTGCTTCAACAAAGTACTGAGTAAAGGATCTGAATACTTATGTAAATCACATGGAATAGCCTTCATTTCTCATAACAAGTATAGACTGACGAGTTTCAGAAGAAAGGTCTTTGTTTCTGGCCATTTTGAGCCTGTAATCGAACCCACAAATGCTGATGCTCCAGATACTCAACTAGTCTAAAGGCGGACAGTTTATTGCTTCTTCAATCAGAACAACAGTTTTCAGCTGTGCCAACATATTTGGAAAAGGGTTTTCTAATGATCAATTAGCCTTTTAAAATTATAAACTTGGATTAGCTAACACAACGTGCCATTGGAACACAGAAGTGATGGTTGCTGATAATGGGCCTCTGTACGCCTATGTAGATATTCCCTAAAAAAACAATAGACAATAGTCATTTACAACATTAGCAATGTCTATTCTGTAATTCTGATCAATTTGATGTTATTTTAATGGACAAAAAATTAGCTTTTCTTTCAAAAACAAGGACATTTCTAAGTGACCCCAAACTTTTGAACGGTAGTGTAGTTACTGCAGTCAAAACATGCTGGAACTAAGCCAAAGTGCAGTAACTTTAGTTACTGCTGTTTGCCTTGGTTTCTACTTGTATTTTGTAGTTACTGCAAATTTCACATTCCATTTTCTCTGACTGAACAAAATTGAACCAGGACACATTGTCACAAGAATAAAATACAGATGCTACAGAGCCTGATTTCAGTCTTAACTCAATTTTGACCAAAAGGGTAGTTAATGCATTTTGCCATTGTAGGGGAGATTAGTGTGTAAGCTTGTAGACTTGGGAGGATGCAGGTTTTTTTCTTGGTGGCAATGTGGCCTTTGGTTTATTTTTGTATATACAGTACTGTATGTATTTTGGTCACCATTTAGAAATATCAATAATCTGATTGGGCAGCTGCACAGTAAAATCAATGGTGTACCTTTAACTCTGACAGTGTAAAACATACACTATTTTCAGTGAACATATAAGTCCACTGTACTGGTGTTAAAATAACACTTTTGAAAGTGTTAAATATTGAACTACGCTGCAGTGTTCCCCATTTAACTCAGTGTTCAAAGGAACTCGATTGTGGTGTTTGCATAGCTCTACTGTATAGCTCCAAGTTAAGGTTGCTATCTTCTGGGTACATGCATCCGACACCTGGTCAGAAACACATACGTCTCACATTTATGCACACATAAAATCAGGTTACAGACCATGTAGGCCTAAGACCCCTAGACATAACGAGTACAGCATAATCAATAAGCTTGTTATTGGTTTTGAAACATATTGTAGGGTTGAACCGTGTGTGGACATGAAGCCAGGGTTAGAGCTAGGGTTAGAGTTAGGGTGTTGGCCTTCCTGATACACTGATACAGATTTATATTGCATTGGTATAAAAACGACATTCTGTTTGGTTAAACTAGGATATTAGCACTCAAATCACACAGAAGCTCAATAACTTGTTAAACAAATGACTTCCCACAAAGGTAATGGTTTTCAAAAGGAGGTTTGTTTATCGGACTCTTTTTCATTGAGATCCTCGTGGGTGACTTCAGATCTGTAACAGAAAGTGAGGGCAAGGTAGTAGTCAGTACTACAGACGTGTGGTAGTCATGTGAAGATGTTGCTGAGACAGATTACAATAGAATAGAATACAATAAAAAAGTATTGTCCTCTGAGAAGGACATTCAAATGTAGCCTACCTCCGGTCCATTTTAGTCCTTTTCAACATGGCATGAGCTGTGGTGACAACAAACACCAGCGCTAATATACCAGCGACCGATGACAGGCCGATGAATAGATCCCACTGGATGTCCCTGTCTGGAAAACATTTGCAAATAAGTTAGACTATCATAGTGCAGTGTACTGCCAGGAGAAGCAGGACTGAATGCAGTGGGTGTATTCTGAGTGTGTACCACTGGACACACATGCGCACGCGCGCCTGCCCACATGCACACAAACACAAACTTTAACCTTTTGTAATTTCAGAGTCTTTATGACAAGTTGTGCTACAATCTGTTTGTTGATACACAGCAAATTCTCAGTGTTAAATGAACACTGAAATTGTGAACCCGTATAGACACTGAAAAGTTAACACACTCCTTGGTGTAAAGCTTTATTTCCCAGAGTGCCTTGCCTTTTGAGAGAATTTTTAGAGTTACCACCCATGATTATATTTGTTAGTGACAGAGACATGGTTCTTGCATTCAACCATTTTCAATCCTGTGGACTTCAC
Organism: Salvelinus alpinus; assembly: GCF_045679555.1. NCBI lineage: Eukaryota > Metazoa > Chordata > Actinopteri > Salmoniformes > Salmonidae > Salvelinus > Salvelinus alpinus. The sequence continues at coordinate 69,033,272 of NC_092088.1, read as the reverse complement.
CAAGTGAGATCCCAAGAGAATGTTATCATTCAAATTGTATTATTAAACACAATACATATTTCATAAGGCCTCATTTTGAGGGCCTATGCTCTAAAACATAACAATTACTTCTGTAAATGTTGAACTAACACTCTTTGGTGTAAAATAACCCCAGTGTTGGTGTTAATAACCAGAGCTAAACCAAAACCAAGCCCATCATTATCAGACTTCACAAAATGCTCTATCGCAGGTTGTTTTTATGAATTATCTGTTTCAATGTCTACGTTTTTTCATTTACATGAATTAATCAATCAATCAATCTTATGCTTCTCAAATATAAATTACATAAATTTTCTTAACTAATCCAATATGTTACTTTTATTTAATTCACCCTTTACTGAAACGGTTGTTCAGGTATATATGCTTTAGGTACTCTCAAATTTCAGTTTTCCCAACCCTGGCGGTCATTCTGAATGCGGTGGGTAATAAAACATTCTGAAGGTTGGATATCCCCAATATGGCTTGATTTCAATAGGAATTACACATCACTTTGCAAGCCAGCATAATGTGACAGGTTGTGTGAATAACCCAACATGTTGGGTTGTTCAGATTACCAAAACATGGGGTAATTTAATAATTTAACCATTAACTGGGTTTTTAATTGGTTTTCTTCTGGGTTCACCAAGCAGCAGGGTCTTTTTAAAGGTCATGAACGGTCAAAATCATGTTTTTCATAAAATTGGATATTCGGATGAAACTAGATCAAAGTATGATGACCAAAGTTAGAAAAATTACTGTTGCTTCTACATTGATAAAGTTATTTTTTTGTTTGTTTTACCTGTATTTAACTAGGCAAGTCAGTTAATAAGAACAAATTCTTATTGATGAAGTTTGATCATAGTTACTGGACTCCTCCCCCATGTCAATCAGTTGGATTATTAAGGGGATAGGGTGACATCACCCTAATTCTAATTGTATTACACCAAAAGCAACATATTTTCTTACCTAGTGTAAATAAGTATTGCCTTGTAACCAACATTGGAGAAGGTGCGTTTGCGGAGGGGCGTGGTTTATATAGCTAAATAGCTACTCTACTGGTGCCAAAACTTGACTGTGGGGTGTCAACAAATATAACTAAAAGTTTATACTATTCATCTATGGCACTATTCATTTGTGCCTGGTGTTAGCTAGTTAGTGGCTAGCTAGGTCTTCAGCCAGCATGGAACAAAAGGGAGGGGGGAGCGTCATTGAAATGTTGTCATTGTCATGTTAACACATCCCAGAGATAACATGTAGTGTCGTTTTGTTAGATAAAATCATTTTTTATATCCCAAAAAGTCTGTATAGTTGGCACCATTGATTTGAGTAATCCAGTCGTTCAACTTGCAGAGAAAGGAATCCAAAAATCTACCCCTAAACTTTGTTTCAACAAGTCAAAATAAGTTTGTATTTACTCCTCAGATACCCTAAAATGTCATTAAACTAAAATATATATTTCGGAAAGAAGTACTTTCAATAGGAAACCAATTTTAGCAGCTGCGCAACTTCATCATGACGCGCGAAGACACGGATCTTTCAAGACTGTGTCCTCATACAAAAACTCTTATTTCTTACTCGTTGTTTAAATTCTCATGTACCGAATAAATCGCATGTTGTATTTTATAGCAAGTGTGGTATTGCTATGTGCACTCTAGCCAACAGAGCACAGGTGGTGGAGATACATATAAAAAAAAGGAAGTTAAATGTGTTTGCATCCCATTTTCAACTCCACTGATGGTTTTCTCAACAAAAAAATTGCATTATATAGCAAGTGTGTACACTTCTGCATTGGCACATGCGCTCTAGATACAGATGCATCTGCATGCTGTTGGCTAGAGCGCACATATAGCCTACGTGATAAGATTATTGTGGACAAAAGAGCAAGATCATTTTTTTCATTTGTCAAACAGCTGCCAAGCATCAATGATCATGTCACCTGAATATGACCCTCGATATTTATTAGAAAGGAGCATCAAGCTCATCACCTTGCACTTTCACCACCCTGTGAAGTTCATCATAACTTATTTCATCTGTAGCCTAACAACCTGCATGCTTCCCCGACGAGTTGTAGTGGGAGGACCACACAACATGTCATCGGGTGACTCCAAGTTCACTTTGATATGAGGGTTATTATATCAATATTTGCTCATAAAAGGGTTTCTTACATAGTTTCTAGCATATTTAATTTTCCAGACACAAAATGTTCCCACCTTGTCTAGCGTGTTTTATTTTGTTGTCATTTGGAAATTTTTCCCGAAAAATTTGCTGTTTCCATCAAGTTTATCATATATGCATAGTCACTTTAACTATACATTCATGTACATACTACCTCAATTGGCCCGACCAACCAGTGCTCCCGCACATTGGCTAACCGGGATATCGGCATTGTGTCCCGCCACCCACCACCCACCAACCCCTGTTTACACTACTGCTACTCTCTGTTCATCATATATGCATAGTCACTTTAACCATATCTACATGTACATACTACCTCAATCAGCCTGACTAACCGGTGTCTGTATGTAGCCTCGCTACTTTTATAGCCTCGCTACTGTATAGCCTCACTACTGTTTTTCACTGTCTTTTTACTGTTGTTTTTATTTCTTTACTTACCTATTGTTCACCTAATACCTTTTTTGCACTATTGCTTAGTAAGCATTTCACTGTAAGGTCTACACCTGTTGTATTAGGCGCACGTGACAAATAAACTTTGATTTGATTTGATGCCTGTCATGACATTTTTTATTTAACATGTACTTTACTTGCATAAAAAGGTTGCATGGAGGGCCTGCGGAGTGGCGCAGTGGTCAAAGGCACTGCATTGCAGTGCTAGAGGTGTCACTACAGACCCAGGTTTGATCCCAGGCTGTGTCGCACCTGGGTGTGACCAGGAGACCCATGAGGCAGCGCACAATTGACCCAGTGTCGTCTGGGTTAGGGGAGGATTTGGCAGGCCGGGATGTTCTTGTTCCATCGCCCTCTGCGACTCCTTGTTGTGGGCCGGGTGCATGTACGCTGACTACGGGCACCAGTTGTACAGTGTTTCCTCTGACACATTGGTGCGGCTGGCTTCTGCGTTAAGCAAGCAGTGCGGCTTGGCAGGATTGTGTTTTAGAGGACACATGGCTCTCGACCTTCGCCTCTCCTAAGTCCGTACGGGAGTTGCAGCGATGGGACAAGAGTACTGTAACTACCAATCGGTGAGAAAAAGGTAGGATGGAAACCTGGTTAGTGATGCAATTTCAATGTTGTTTGAGTTGCTCTGTGTATCACCAAATTAGCTTGAGATGATTTTAGTGCAACACTGCTCACTGCATCCAAGTTTGTTGAGCTATCAGTCAATGCGCTGTCAGTCAAGGTGAGCTCATGAATATAAGTTCCCCGCCCACTCAGTCTGTCTTTTCAAACTTCCTGGTAGTTAGAAGGAAAGCCATGAGAGAAACATTTTTTTTACTTAACTTTGAGCATTTCTATCCCCCAAAAATATTATGATATTTTAGCCACTCAAAAGCCTATTTTAGATGGGAATCAGAATGTCTGTTCGGGACCTTAAATGATAACATATTCACTCAGAATCTCACTTGGTAAAGTACATAGGACTAAATTGGATGTATGCAACAAGGATGTCTCTGTCACTAACAAATTCAGTCATGTGGTAACTCAATAATTCTCATGAAAACCAAAGCACTCTGGGAAATATGCAAAAAAGCTTTACACAAAGCAGTGTGTAAAGTGTCAATAGTGTCTATATGGGTCCACACTTTAGTGTTCATTTAACACTGGGGAATTTGCTGTGTAGGACACAACCACATGGCGATCATCCTGTTAGATTACGTTCTCATATCAAGGCATAAAACAAGATATGGATCTGCAACATTTACTATCAGAATATGTTATATAGTTTATCAGATACATCTGCACGGGTTCAAGGTTTATAACTAGTAAGGGAAATATTGTTATCATGGGATAGGCATTTTGGTAGTTCTTACTGATGTATTCAAAAGATGTTTCTCTATAAAGGCAAAGGTTCAACAATGTGAGATAAGGGTCATATAATTCCCTGGGTAAACTTGAGCAATGGAGTGTAAGAAAAAGACAGCTTATGATTCTGTCCTTGGTCAAGCTAAATTAATTTCCTCAACATTTAAGCTTTTTGTTGTTGAATATTGATTAACTAACCTGTTAACAGTTGATGACAAATAAATGCTCACTTTCATGTGATCAAAATATGTTTCTTTATTATGAAGCCAAAAGTACAAAAGACTAATGTAATTCCATTGGTAAACCCACTTAATGGGGAATAGGAAAAGTTTATAATTCTGTCCAAGCAGCATTCACATTTTGAATATCCTATGTTGTTCTGCACATAAATGTTCTGTCAATAAATTATAAACTAAAAGGCTTACTCTCATAAGATCCCTGGTCCTTCTTGGGAACCAGCATCTGGCGGGTGACCTCCAGGGACCCATCGTTGACCTCCGGTTTGATGCCCAGGAGGTGGCACATCAGCGGGTACACGTTGACCGTCTCAAAGGGTCCCACAGCCAGGTTCTTCTGGAAGTCAGGCCCTGCAGCTCTGAAGAACGGCTTCATGTCCATCATCTGGTTATCATAGCCGTGCTCTCCCTTGTTGAACTGGACTGGGAAAAACTGTACAGATGATAATGAAAGAGTGCTTATAGGGTTTTAGTGCAGAGATTGCAATGGCTTTTGGTACCAGAACTTCAATGCATGCCATCAAGACAGTATGAAGAGTTTGTTCTGACCACATGACCTGATCAGGAAAAATTACGTCCGTCTCCTGAGTAGCGTGTATAAAGAACAACAATATAGTACTGTTAGGACACTGTTTCGGCACACTCACGCCATTGATGACATATCCTTGATCAGCGAAGAGAATCAGGGGCAGGAGGCGAGGGTGGTTACTATAGTGAAGCCTACCAGGCATGTCCTCCTTCTTATACACATGCAGGTGAGGGTGGCCCCCTTTCAGGGCCTGGTACACCTTCTCCAGCATTCCCTCTCTGGGGAGAAGCATTCCTGTTGGTCCATAATCCACAAGTTGGAACTTGATATCCCGGAAGTCAAATCCCGGAATCTCGGACAGGATGATCTCGTCGACCAGGCCATTCTGGAGCACAGTGGTCATTCCGTGATCAGCAGTGATAATGATGTTGAGCCGATCAGAGAGGCCATGATTCCGGGTGGTATCACGGATGTATCCCACGGTCCGGTCCACTTGTTGGACCATCTCCCGGCGCTCCGGGGAATCTGGTCCATACTTGTGTCCCGTTGCATCTGGTTCACCGAAGTACAAAGACACAAAGTCTAGGTCCTCCTTGGAGAACCACTGACCAATCACCTTGTCGATATTGATCCTCCAGTCTGTCTCATTGTTGTGCTCATAGAAACGAGGTTCCACCTGGCTGACCTTTACTCTCTCACCTTTGTAGGTGGCGGCCGTGCCGGGGAAGTGGAGGGAGCCTGCCTTCAGACCCTGCATGGCAGAAAAAAGGGTGAAAATGATTCTAACTTTATTTATAACGGAGCTGTAATACATTACAATTATACAGTAGCTTCAGACCCACCAAGGGATGTGGAAGGAATTAAGAAAGGTGTGAGAGAAGAGAGAGTGAGATTATTTGTGTGTTTGTGTGTGTTGCACCCACTTGTCTCTGCGCTGTTATCCAGATGGGCAGACTCCCGTTGTCCCAGTAGGAATCCACAAACTGGGTCATGTAGTACTGTTTCTTCTCCTGGGTCGTAGTGTTGAACCAAATATTGTGGATCACTCCATGGTTCTCTATGTACCGACCTGAGGAACAGAGACAAGCAACAAGCAACAAGCAGTTCCATGGTTAGCGACCTTATAAGTGGGGCTGTGAATGCGGTGTTGATAGACCTCCATTGTCTTGTTGGCTTATAATAGGCCAATAGGACCATGGACACTCATTCATCTCTTCTGGAGCCAGATGGGTTGCAGAATGGTGTCTGTCACAAAGTAAATTATAGCCTAATAGTAATCAGACTCTGGCGTTTGTTATACCATAATGTCTTAAAAACAGAACGTTAACTGCTTTAGCGATATTTTACACTGGGTATACCAAACATTAGGAACATCTTCCTAATATTGAGCTCCACCCCTTTTGCCCTCAGAACAGCCTACATTCGTTGGTGCATGGACTCTACAAGATGTCGAAAACGTTCCACAGGGACGCTGGCCAATATTCCCCCCAAAAATTTGGGCACAAAGAACATTTCAGAGTATGCTGAGCGCAAACTTGAAAATTAATACAATTTTCTGCAACTTCCGGCCCTTTTTACTGTGAACACTGAGGCTACCCCCTTTAAGTTACAAGTAGGCTACTGTGGCTATTTGATCATAATGTAGGCCTACCAGAGTGGCCTACCATCAAAAACAATGATGGAGAAAAATGCATCACATAACATTTTAACATGGAAATATCTGTTCTATCATTCAGCCTACAGTAGTAGCCAATGTGTGGTGTTCAACACTAACATTCCATGAGACTTTTGAAAAAAAAACCTGCAGGGATTGAAATGAACCTGTTTATCCACTTGTCCGTCGGTCAAGGAGGTGACTGAAAATGTTGTGTCTGATGCAAGAAACCACTGTACAAAATAAAACTCATTGTTATTCCCATACCATTATTACAGAAAATCAGACAAATTATGTTCTGCCTATTGGCTACTTAGCTTATTCAAGGCTGTCTTAAAATAAAACAAATTCCCCTTTAATTTAGACATAAAAAAGCTCTTTATCTGACTCGCTTTTCAAAGACGGTCCACATTTTGTGCTCTTGTTTGAAGCAACCACTCCCCAATTGTTGACTAGAAATGATCTATAACTGAGCTAATAACTCACTAACTAGCAAAGAATATGAACAAATGTGCACACATGGTTACATGGAGCTCTCACTTTGATCTCAAAACAAGCGCATCTACTTGTGACAGCTCATACTGTAGCCTAAACACAGTCCAGTTCAAAGTGAATGGCACAGATCCATATATGGCAATGACTATCTGCAAATAGGCCGACTGCAGCTCCGATTGGTTATGGCGCACTGGTCTGTGTAGAGTACTGGTTTGTGTAGAATAGTAGCCTGAGTCGTGCTTGTCAATGCAATAGAATCCTACTCCATTGGACTCTGCCTACAAGAAAATCTCTTGCACAGTCAGTTTTTGCATACAAAATCTTGCATAGTTTGTTTTGTTTCGGTATATTACATTGAAAGTGGCTAATATTGCATTGATTTGATCACAATTCCAACAGTAGAGCGAAACGTTGACAGTGTTGACTAAAGGGGAAAACTGTAGAAGGTTGAGTGAATACCTCGTTCAAAGGCACTGTTGTCTTGCCCATTCATCCTCAATGGCACACCTACACAATCCATGTCTCAATTGTCTCAACGTTTAAAAATCCTTCTTTAACCCGTCTCCTCCCCTTTAGCTACACTGATTGAAGTGGATTTAACAGGTGACATCAATAAGGGATCATAACTTTCACCTGGATTCACCTGGTCAGTCTATGTCATGGAAAGAGCAGGTGTTCTTAATGTTTTGTATGCTCAGTATAGATAGCAAACAATTTGTTTGTGGGTAGAGACGGAAGAAAACAGTTCACAGGCACATCGCCACAAGGCCTATTTGACCCGAATAAGAAGCCATTCAGCAATTGGTTTTGCCTTAGAAAATAATTGTGTGTTTATGTTAAGGTGATTTGGGTAGACTTTGCTCTAGGCCTATCAGGCTACTGGCTTAATTGGGCTATAGACAATGCTTCCCTGTGTTTTTTTTCAGGGCTGTCACCTGTAGTAGAACAATCCATGAGTCAAACATCTGTTAAGACTTGTTGCTAGACTATTTTAGACCAAAACATTTTTATCAGGGAGTTACTTTTGGACTTCTATGTTGATAAAATGTTGCAGACAGTGGTTACAAGCAATTGTAAACGCCCATGTTTTAATATACTTTTTGGGGTGATTTCAATCAAACGATTCTGTTACAAAACGTTTCTTAAAACCTGTTTGGGATAGGGGGAAGCATTTTCACTTTTGGATGAAAAGCGTGCCCAGAGTAAACTGCCTCCTACTCAGTCCCAGATGCTAATATATGCATATTATTAGTAGTATTGGATAGAAAACACTCTGAAGTTTCTAAAACTGTTTGAATGATGTCTGTGAGTATAACAGAACTCATATGGCAACCAGGAAGTGGGAAATCTGAGGTTTGTAGTTTTTGAAAGCTTGGCCTATCGAATACACAGTGTCTATGGGGACATTATGCACTTCCTAAGGCTTCCACTAGATGTCAACCGTCTTTAGAAACTTGTTTGAGGCTTCTACTGTAAAGGAGGGGCTCATAAGTGCTCTTTGAGTGAGTGGTCTGGCAGAGTGCCACAAACTCTGACGCTCGTTCACGTGAGTGGTAGCTCTCGTTCCATGGCTTTTCTACAGACAAAGGATTTCTCTGGCTGTAACATTATTGAAGATTTATGTTAAAATCATCCTAAAGATCGATTCTATACATCGTTTGAAATGTTTCTACGGTCTGTAACGGAACTTTTGGACTTTGTCTGGACGTAGTGCTCGCGCCTCATGAAGATGGATTACTGGGCTGAACGCGCTAACAACAAGGAGGAATTTGGACATAAATTATGAACTTTATCGAACAAATCAAACATTTATTGTGGAACTGGGATTCCTGGGAGTGCATTCTGATGAAGATCATCAAAGGTAAGTGAATATTTATAATGCTATTTCTGACTAATGTTGACTCCAACATGGCGGATTTTTCTTTGGCTAATTTTGTCGTCTGAGCTCTGTACTCAGATTATTGCATGGTGTGCTTTTTCCGTAAAGTATTTTTTAAATCTGACACAGCGGTTGCATTAAGGAGAAGTCTATCTTTAATTCTGTGAATAACACTTGTATCTTTTATCAATGTTTATTATGAGTATTTCTGTGAAATGATGGCTCTCTGGTGGCTCTCTGCAAAATCACCGGATGTTTTGGAAGCAAAACATTACTGAACGTAACACACCAATGTAAACTGAGATTGTTGGATATAAATATGCACTTTATCAAACAAAACATACAGTACATGTATTGTGTAACATGATGTCCTATGAGTGTCATCTGATGAAGATCATCAAAGGTTAGTGATTCATTTTATCTATATTTCTGCTTTTTGTGACTCCTATCTTTGGCTGGAAAAATGGCTGTGTGTGTTTTTGTGACTTGGCTCTGACCTAACATAATCATATGTTGTGCTTTCGCTGTAAAGCCTTTTTGAAATCGGACACGATGGGTAGATTAACAAGAAGTTTATCTTTCATTTGGTGTATTGCACTTGTTAATGTGTGAAAGTTACATATAAAAAAATTAAAAAATGAATTTCCCGCGCTGCCTTTTCAGCGGAATGTTGTCGGAATGTTGTCAATGATGTTGTCGATACCTATGATGAAAATTACAGGCCTCTCTCATCTTTTTAAGTGGGAGAACTTGCACAATTGGTGGCTGACTAAATACTTTTTTGCCCCACTGTATGTTGTGAGGAAAATAGAATGAGTGGTCAAATAGTTTTTGTGTTTGTTAAAAGCAGAGACAACTTCATGCAATGTGGTTTGAAAATGTGTGGTAGGTGGCGATTATATCTAATTGTAGGCTATTCATAAAGTTAGCTTTTGCGTGCGGCACTGGAAACAGGATACACTCTTTACAAGCAATACGGGACAGCATGTCAATATGTGTTGTTCTGTGATTAGGGTGAAGTTGGTTATGTATATTAGCTGTGTTTGTGTAATAGTATGTATCCTACCGGTATGTGTACATTGTACATGTGTGCAGCAATAGCCAGGATTGGGTAGGTTACTTTCTAAATGTTATCCGTTAGATACTAGTTACCTGTCCAAAATTGTAATCAGTAATGTAACTTTTGGATTATTCATATTTTTTATTTTAGCTTTATTTAACTAGGCAAGTCACTTAAGAACAAATTTTTATTAACAATGACGGCCTGTCAGAAGGCAAAGGCCTCCTGCGGGGACGGGAGCTAGGATTAAAAATAAAATTAAAATATAGGACAAAACACACATCATGACAAGAGAGACACCACAACACTACATAAAGAGAGACCTGAGATGACAACATAGCATGACAGCAACACATGAAAACACAGCATGGTAGCAACACAATATGACAACAACATGGTAGCAACACAGCATGGCAGCAGTACAACATGGTAGCAGCACAAAACATGGCACAATCATTATTGGGTAATCTAGAAGAAAAAGAAACGCACACCTATTTAGGCGAGGTGCTGGCTAGCGGAGTAGAAAACTTAAAAATAAAGGAGATGCAAAAATATTTAATTGTTGGTAAATTAAATATTTTTGCATCTGAGCTCCTAGAGTGTGCGGCTCTCCTTTATTTTTTAAACAATCATTATTGGGCACAGACAACAGCACAAAGGGCAAGAAGGTAGAGACAACAATACATCAGTCGAAGCAGCTAAAACTGTCAGTAAGAGTGTCCATGATTGAGTCTGAATGAAGAGATGGAGATAAAACGGTCCAGTTTGGGTGTTTTTTGTAGCTCGTTCCAGTCGCTAGTTGCAGCGAACTGAAAAGAGGAGTGACCCAGGGATGGTGTGCTATGGGGATCTTTAACAGAATGTGACTGTTAAAGAATGAGTGTTGTATGTGGAGGATGAGGGCTGCAGTAGGTATGTCAGATAGGGGGGAATGAGTACTAAAAGGGTTTTATAAATAAGCATCAACCTCTCGAGAGCACCCTTACCTGCCTTTCTATAAATGACTTCTCCGTAATCTAGCATGGGTAGTGTCGTGTATTTGGCATCATTAAAGGTGAAGACTGTTATTTTATCAAATCAATTCTCTGTAATTATTATTACGTGATTAAAATAATTATGTACATTTAATTAACTAGGAAGTCGGGGCACCACGATGCCCTCAATCTCAAACAAAATATCAAGGAAACCACCAGGTACAACCCAAAATCCGTAAACATGGGCACCCTCAAAGATATTATCCTGACCAACTTGCACTCCAAATACATCTCTGCTGTTTTCAATCAGGATCTCAGCGATCACTGCCTCATTGCCTGCATCCGCTATGGGTCCGCGGTCAAACGACCACCACTCATCACTGTCAAACGCTTCCTAAAACACTTCTGCGAGCAGGCCTTTCTAATCGACCTGGCCCGGGTATCCTGGAAGGATATTGACCTCATCCCGTCAGTAGAGGATGCCTGGTCGTTCTTTAAAAGTAATTTCCTCACCATCTTAAATAAGCATGCCCCTTTCACAAATTGTAGAACTAGGAACAGATATAGCCCTTGGTTCACTCCAGACCTGACTGCCCTTGACCAGCACAAAAACATCCTGTGGCGGACTGCAATAGCATCGAATAGTCCCCGCGATAAGCAACTGTTCAGGGAAGTCAGGAACCAATACACGCAGTCCGTCAGGAAAGCAAGGCTAGCTTTCTCAAACAGAAATTTGCATCCTGTAGCTCTAACTCCAAAAAGTTTTGGGACACTGTAAAGTCCATGGAGAACAAGAGCACCTCCTCCCAGCTGCCCACTGCACTGAGGCTAGGTAACACGGTCACCATCGATAAATCCATGATAATCGAACATTTCAATAAGCATTTCTCTACGGCTGGCCATGCTTTCCTCCTGGCTACCCCAACCCCGGCCAACAGCTCCGCACCCCCCGCAGCTACTTGCCCGAGCCTCCCCAGCTTCTCCTTCACTCAAATCCAGATAGCAGATGTTCTGAAAGAGCTGCTAAACCTGGACCCGTACAAATCAGCTGGGCTAAACAATCTGGACCCTCTCTTTCTAGAATTATCCGCTGCAATTGTTGCAACCCCTATTACTAGCCTGTTCAACCTCTCTTTCGTATCATCCAAGATCCCTAAAGGTTGGAAAGCTGCTGCGGACATCCCCCTCTTCAAAGGGGGTGACACTCTAGACCCAAACTGTTATAGACCTATATCCATCCTGCCCTACCTTTCTAAAGTCTTCGAAAGCCAAGTCAATAATCACTGACCATTTCGAATCCCACTGTACCTTCTCCGCTGTGCAATCCGGTTTCCGATCTGGTCATGGGTGCACCTCAGCCACGCTCAAGGTACTAAACGATATCATAACCGCCATCGATAAAAGACAGTACTGTGCAGCCGTCTTCATCGACCCGGCCAAGGCTTTCGACTCTGTCAATCACCATGTTCTTATCGGCAGACTCAATAGCCTTGGTTTCTCAAGTGACTGCCTCGCCTGGTTCACCAACTACTTCGCAGACAGAGTTCAGTGTGTCAAATCGGAGGGCCTGTTGTCCGGACCTCTGGCAGTCTCTATGGGGGTACCACATGGTTCAATTCTGGGGCCGACTCTTTTCTCTGTATATATCAACGATGTCGCTCTTGCTGCAGGTGATTCCCTGATCCACCTCTACGCAGACGACACCATTCTGTATACATCTGGCCCTTCTTTGGACACTGTGTTAACAAACCTCCAAACGAGCTTCAATGCCATACAACACTCCTTCCATGGCCTCCAACTGCTCTTAAACTCTAGTAAAACCAAATGCATGCTTTTCAACCGTTTGCTGCCCGCACCCGCCCGCCCGACCAGCATCACTACTCTGGACGGTTCTGACCCAGAATATGTGGACAACTACAAATACCTAGTTGTCTGGCTAGACTGTAAACTCTCCTTCCAAACTCAAATCAAACATCTCCAATCCAAAATGAAATCTAGAATTGGCTTTCTATTTTGCAACAAAGCCTCCTTCACTCACCCTAGTAAAACTGACTATCCTACCGATCCTCGACTTCAGCGATGTCATCTACAAAATAGCTTCCAATACTCTACTCAGCAAACTGGATGCAGTCTATCACAGTTCCATCCGTTTTGTCATCAAAGCCACTTATACCACCCACCACTGCGACCTGTATGCTCTAGTCGGCTGGCCATCGCTACATATTCGTCGCCAGACCCACTGGCTCCAGGTCATCTATAAGTCTATGCTAGGTAAAGCTCCGCCTTATCTCAGCTCCCTGGTCACGATAACAACACCCACCCGTAGCACGCGCTCCAGCAGGTATATCTCACTGTTCATCCACAAAGCCAGCATGTCCTTTGGCCGCCTTTCCTTCCAGTTCTCTGCTGCCAGTGACTGGAACGAATTGCAAAAATCGCTGAAGCTGGAGACTTACATTTCCCTCACTAACTTTAAACATCAGCTATCTGAGCAGCTAACCGATCGCTGCAGCTGTACATGGTCCATCTGTAAATAGCCCACCCAATCTACCTACCTCATCCCCATATTGTTTTTATTTACTTTTCTTCTCTTTTGCACACCAGTATCACTACTTGCACATCATCATCTGCTCATCTATCACTCCAGTGTTAATCTTCTAAATTGTAATTACTTCGCTACTATGGCCTGTTTATTGCCTTACCTCCTCACGCCATTTGTACACACTGTATATAGACTTTATTTTTTTCTATTGTGTTATCGACTGTACGCTTTTTTATTCCATGTGTAACTCTGTGTTGTTGTTTGTCGCACTGCTTTGCTTTACCTTGGCCAGGTCGCAGTTCTAAATGAGAACTTGTTCTCAACTGGCCTACCTGGTTAAATAAAGGTGAAATTAAAAAAATAAAAGGGCAGAACATGAGACGGGAGTAGAAATTAACGTCGGCATTGTTTAATGCGTTTCACTGGAAGACAATTCCAAGCATTTCAACGTAGGTAAGCATGGGGGGTTACAGGTGCCCTAAAGGGACTAAACTAGAATATCAATACACAACATATTGCTCCCCCTTTACTTTTGATGACTCATTAGGAAAAAGTAAATATTCACTGTTTTGCCTATTGTTTTCATTTTAACAGTTCTCTTAAAACTTCTTCTTAATAGGGGGGCGCTGTTTTCACTTTGGAAAAAATCGTGCCCAAATGAAACGGCCTCGTACTCTGTTCTAGATCATACAATATGCATATTATTATTACTATTGGATAGAAAACACTCTGAAGTGTCTAAAACTGTTTGAATTATATCTGTGAGTAAAACAGAACTCATTTGGCAGCAAACTTCCAGACAGGAAGTGAAAATTCTGAAAAAGTGGCTCTGTGTCAGGGCCTGCCTATTCAACTGGCTTATATTTATGGATCTGTATGCACTTCATACGCCTTCCACTAGATGTCAACAGGCAGTAGAAGGTTGAATGGGGTGTCTAGCTTGATGTGAGGCCGAATAAGAGCTTTTGGAGTGACAGGTCCGCTCTTTTGTCAGTTTTCAACTGCGCGCCGGGGAACCTCACATTGTCTTCTGAAAAGCGTTCGGTATACACAACGAATTGCTCCGGCTCTGATTTTATTGGATACATATGAGAAGAACATCATAAAGTAGGATTTTCAACCGAGTTTGACCAGTTTATTCGACGTTTATTGGGAATTTTGGAATTTTTCGTTCCAGGCGCCAAGAGTTGATGGGCATGTTCGCGACACAATGCTAGCCAAAGTTGCTAATTCGACAGAAGAAATGGACATTCTAAAACCAAACAACGATTTATTCTGGACCTAGGACTCCTTGCACAACATTCTGATGGAAGATCAACAAAGGTAAGAGAATATTTATGATGTTATTTCGTATTTTTGTGGTAAATGTTGGCTCCAACAAGGCGGAGAATATGTGAGCGCTGTCTCACAATACTGCATGCTGTATGTTGTACTAAAGTTATTTTTAAAAATCTAACACAGCGGTTGCATTAAGAACCAGTGTATCTTTCATTTGAAATACAACAAGTATTTTTATGTAAAGTTTATGATGAGTTCTTTGGTTAGATTAGGTGACTGTCCAAAATATCTCCGGACATTTTGGCGTATTGTGGCTACGTATTCACAATGTAAAACCAGGATTTGTACCTCTAAATATGCACATTTTCGTACAAAACATAAATGTATTGTATAACATGATGTTATAAGACTGTCATCTGATGAAGTTGTCCAAAGGTTAGTGATTAATTTTATCTCTATTTCTGGGTTTTGTGAAAGCTATTTTGGCGGTGAATAAATGGCGTTGTGTGTTTGGCTATTGTGGTGAGCTAATAGAAATATATATTGTGTTTTCGCTGTAAAACACTTTAAAAAATCTGAAATATTGGCTGGATTCACAAGATGTTTATCTTTCATTTGCTGTACACCATGTATTTTTCATAAATGTTTCATAAATGAGTATTTAGGTATTTCACGTTGCTCTCTGTAATTATTCTGGCTGCTTTGGTGCTATTTGTGATGCTGGCTGCAATGTAAAACTACGATTTATACCTCAAATATGCACATTTTCGAACAAAACATAAATGTATTGTATAACATGATGTTATAAGACTGTCATCTGATGAAGTTGTTCAAGGTTAGTGATTAATTTATTCTCTATTTGTGGGTTTTGTGAAAGCTACGTATGCGGTGGAAACATGGTGAAAACATGGCGTTGTGTGTTTGGCTATTGTGGTGAGCTAATATAAATACATATTGTGTTTTCGCTGTAAAACATTTTAAAAATCGGAAATGATGGCTGGATTCACAAGATGTTTATCTTTCATTTGCTGTATTGGACTTGTGATTTCATGAAATTATATTATATGATATCCCTGTCCCGTTAGGCTAGGCTATGCTAGTCAGCTTTTTTGATGAGGAGGATCCCGGATCCGGGAGGGAGACTCGTTGGAGGTTAATATAAATGAATTGTTCAGAATAACCTTTTCTAAACTAGGGAAAGAGGGTTCCCAGACTTAACCCTGGGGTGTATTCTGCCCCAATGTCAGAGGTTAGTCTGAACTAAATAGTCAACCTGTCAGGGGGTTGTCTTTCTCTTGCAGGGTAATGACGACGTACAGGTGAGTCTACAGTCACATTGTCTCTGAGTCTGAGTGGTGATGGTGTATGCCGAGACTGGGGTGCAACAGTACCCTGAGTATGCACTCTGGCTGGTTCAGGTGAGTCTGGAGCACTTTCCACATTTGTAGGTTGCTGCAGTGGATGTTCAGGTGATGGTTCATAGTCATGGTAGGTATCCAGTAGCTGATCTTGGTTTGTCACTTGACAGGAGTCATCTCTGAGGTTGGTTCCTGGCAACAGTTGATCCACATGTCTCCTCCAGATGATGTTTTCCAGTGTGTGAACTATGTAGGACACAGGCCCTGTTTGTGCAACCACTGTGGCTGGTATCCACTTTGGACCTTTGCAGTAGTTCCGAGCAAGAACTTTCTCTCCAGCTATGAAGCTTCTGTCTTTTGCTTTACTCTATCTCTCCACCTGTGCTCTCTGTTGTGTCTGTACAACCTGTTTAGTCTTTGGAGGTCTCAGGAGGTCGAGTCACGTGCGAAGCTGTCTTTTCATCATGGCTGACGCGGGTGCCACTTTGGTTGTAGCGTGGGGAGTGTTTCTGTAGGTTAACAGGAATGTGTTTACATGCCTATTGAGGGAGCCTTGTGATGATTTTAAAGCTTGCTTCATCGTTTGGACAAAACATACCCCTTCAGACAGGGTATCACTTTGTTCATCCTCTGTGTGCTCCATTTTATGCACTTTCTTTTTGTACTCCCTGAAGTCGCTTTTCCTTTGTTCAGTACTTTTGTTTGATTGTCTCTTTTTGTTTTTACATGCACGTTCGATTTGACCCTTTTTTCCACAACTTCTGCAGTCTAAGTCTTTGCACCAACACTCTTCTGCTTGGTGACCTGGTTTCCCACAGCGATAGCATGGCTTGTTTTTTAACTCCGTAGACACCGTGTGCACTTGGGTCGATGCAGTTAGCTGTTGTGTGTCTCTGCAATGTTAAGTTACTCTCAGTCAAAAGGCGTTTCTGAATTGCCTCGCTGCTCATGCCACACACTAACCTATCTCGTATAGTGTCACTTATTGTTCGCCCAAATTCACAGTGTTCAGATAACTGTTTGAATACAGCCACAAACTGAGAGATTGATTACCCCTCCTCTTGATTTCTCTTATGAAACCTGAATCTCTCTGCAATTATCAGTGGTTTGGAGAATAATGTCCTTTTAAGGTAGCCACAATTTCATCATATGATTTATCACCAGGTTTATCAGGCGTTACTAGGCTGCGCAGTAGATTGATGTTTTTCCTCCCATAACAGTAAAAAATGTTGGCACAACGACTTCTGCTTTAATTCCATTTGCCAACACAAAGTACTCAAAACGTTCTGTGCAAGAACTCCATTGTTCCACAGATTCATAAAATGTTCTTATATTTCCAACCAATGCAGACATTTTCGGTTTATTTTTCTTATTTTTCTTTCTTACACTTTTCAGACGGTCCCTTACTCCCAGACCCTTTTTTTTAGTATTTTAACTCACGATGACTTCACTTTCTCCCTCAGCGAAACTCTTTATATCCCTCACATCAAAAGTTAGCTAGCTTCACTTGACAGGCTAGCTCCACGTTTTGTTTGCGTCTTTCTACAGCGGAAGAAATTACGAATTTAACTCTGACTTTCTGCCGAAGATAATGAGCACAAATGTGAGAACGTTTCTTCCTCGTCGCCAGTTTTGTTGTATAGCACACTGTATTACTTTTACAACTAAAATAAAGACAGGACATGAGACGGGAGTAGAAATTAACGTCGGCATTGTTTAATGCGTTTCACATGAAGAACATTCCAAGCATTTCAACGTAGGTAAGCAAGGGGGGTTACAGGTGCCCTAAAGGGACACTACTACATATAATGATATGATAAAATTATCTCTTTACATCTTTATAATTTTGAAGTCCAAAAGATTATGAGTGGCAACTACAGATAGCCCCTTTAACCTCTAACGAGCCTCTACCCCGGGTCCGGGATCACCCCTCACCCCCCCACACACTGATTAGCATAGCTTCACAAGTAGATAGTAGCATCTAAATATCATTAAATCACAAGTCCAAGACACCAGATGAAAGATACAGATCTTGTGAATAAAGCCACCATTTCAGATTTTTAAAATGTTTTACAGGGAAGACAAAATATGTAAATCTATTAGCTAAACATGTTAGCAAAATACACCACTTTTCTAACTCCATCAGTTTCTTACTACTTCAGGTGCTATCACCAATTCGGCTAAACTAAGATATTGATAGCCACTAACAAAGAAAAAACCTCTTCAGATGACAGTCTGATAACATATTTATGGTATAGGATAGGTTTTGTTAGAAAAAAGTGCATATTTCAGGTAGAAATCACAGTTTACAATTGCACCTACCATCACAAGACGACTAGAATTACTATAGAGAGCAACGTGTATGACCAATTTACTCTTAATAAAACATTTCATAAGAATAGACAAAGCATAGCAATGGAAAGACCCAGATCTTGTGATTCCAGACAATATTTCAGATTTTCTAAGCGTTTTACAGCGAAAACACAATAAATCGATAAGTTAGCATACCACATGTGAAAACGTTACCAGAGCATCGATTCCAGCCAAAGAGCGCTATAACGTAATCACCGCCAAAATATATTAATTTTTTCACTAACCTCCTCAGAATTCTTCCGATGACACTCCTGTAACATCATTTTACAACATACATATACAGTTTGTTCGAAAAGGTGCATATTTAGCCATACAAAACCGTGGTTACACAATAAAAATACTAGGAAATCAAGCCTCAATATGTCTGACGTCATCTATCAGAGTGATCTAGTTTAATTGAAAGCTAATCATATACTTGACTAAAAAATACAGGGTTGACAGGAATCGAAAGACAAATTAGTTCTTAATGCAACCGCTGATTTACATTTTTTTAATTATCCTTACTTTTCAATACAGGTTGCGCCAAGCGAAGCTATAGCAAACAAGATGGCGACATAAACGTTTAACATTTATTGACAGAAACACGATTTATCATCATAAATTGTTCTTACTGTGAGCTGTTCTTCCATCAGAATCTTGGGCAAAGAATCCTTTCTTGGGTCGAATCTTCTTTTGGTCGATAGATGTCCTCTGTCCTTCGAAATATCCACTAACGATCGAACGGGACCCCGAAACGTGTCCAAAGTTTCAGAGTGCACAACAAAGAAATTCCTCAAAATCGCACTAAACGGATATAAATTGCTATAAAACGGTTCAAATTAACTACATTATGATGTTTTTAACAACTATAACGACTGAAAACATGACCGGAGAAATATCACTCACTAAAAAACGATTTGGAAGGAGGCAGGTCTGATGTCCATTTTGCGCATGACGCATGCAGGGAGAGAGCGGTACTTCTACGTTTTCGTGTTTTATAGTGGCTGTGATTGTGCAATAGACTCCATTCAAAACGTGATGACGTACAGACACCCAGAGGAAGACGTAGGCAGTGTCGGTTTCTTCATAGCATTCACTGTCGCCTTAAAAACAGACTCCAGATCAGGGGTAAAAATTTCTGAAATCTGACCCCTGTCATGAAAAGTGCTGTAGATATTGTTCTGTACCACTCAGAGACAAAATTCCAACGGCTATAGAAACTAGAAAGTGTTTTCTATCCAATAATAACAATAATATGCATATTGTACGATCAAGAATTTAGCACGAGGCAGTTTAATTTGGAGACCCAAATATGCTAATGCGGAACAGCACCCCCTATAGTTCCAAGAAGTTTTTAACTCTATCAAAAGTGTGCAAGTTTGAGCATGTGTCCCATTAGGCCTATGGATTTTTTTATCAGCATGAATTGGATTGAGCAATAAAAGCCAGATTTTTATTCCATAGGCTGGGAACCGCACTATGCAGCTGTTGCAAGAGCACATTTTTCACTCGCTGTCCACTGGTTTCAAAAACAATGATTGATAGGCAGCTTAAACATCTTGATTTCAACGATTATTGGGTTCAAATACACATTTAGATTTCTGAACAGCCATCCACAACAACCACAATCCGTATGGCACAAATAGCTAAATGAGAGCGCAGCAGTGTGACTCACGTCAATGCGCTATGTATAAACAATAAGTGATATCCGTATCGCTGTAAACTACACCATTGCTTTCATCCTTACCGGCAAGCGTTTATTGAAATTGGATAATATTTGGATGACGACAGCAGTCGCACCATTGGAAGACATAGTTTGGACTGTACAGCAGCCTACAAAAGCCTATTCCTGCTCTTTTCCCGCAATCCATCAAACACATTTTGTGTGTCATCATAGCGGTCTCTGACTTGTGGTCAGACATGCTCAGGTGGAACAAACTTAAATTTGCGCCTTTTTTCAATGCTGATTTGAATGTTATTGACAAAACAGAGAAGTGTCAAATAATTGTTTTCGTGACATCCTTTCTGAATTTAAAAGTAATCCTTGATGTAATCATCTAGTTAACAAATATATATCTGTAATTTGATTACAATATTTTTGCTGGTAATGTAACGGATTACAGTTACCGTTTTTTTTGTAATCCCTTACATGTAATTCGTTACTCCCCAACCCTGGTAATAGTTTACCTGTGAGCAGGGTGAAGTGTGTGGGGCTGGTGATGGTGAGGTAGGGGGGTGTGACGTAGGCAGCCCTGACGCCGTCCCGGCCCATCGTGTCCAAGTGAGGGGTGTCCACATCCCTGTCATAGTCCCAGCGGAACCCATCGAATGAGATGAGCAGCAGCTTGTTGTTTCTGGAGCTCCTGTGGGGAGAATCCACTCCAGGGAGGGAGCCTTGGTGTGGGGCAGCCAGAGAGGGAGAGAGGGCCAGTAGGCTGAGGAGACCTATCCTTAGCAGCATGCCTTGTGCTTCACGGTCACCTCAGGATCACAGTCAATGGTGATATGTCCCACAATAACCTACAATATGTCCAAAACACTTTGTAGTCGCACCAGAGTCCAAGCAAAACTTCAACTCTAAGCCGTCTGACTAACCTCTAGCTCACTACTCTGAGCACCAGCACTACTGACTGACAGACTCTGTCCTGTAGCTTCCTACACTTCAACTGACTATGTGCAATCACACTCTGATACACTTCATACCTACCGAGATAAAGAGCAAACACACTCACTGCATGCTGCAAGAGATAAGATATTATTTTATCTCTCTCACCCTATCGCTATCAGAGCATAAATCCACCTTTTGAGGTTTATTATACAGGCCCTGTTCTACTACCTCCTGTCTTATTTTCTCATCACCACTATTACAGTTATATGGTTCATCTAAATTGATCTGAGGTTGTGTGTGTGTGCTTATTTTTTTTGAATAGTTGTGTTTTAGTTTAGTCATTATAGCGTTCTCTTATGTATGAATTATTTTTATAACCAAAAGTAGGATACCCTTTTTTCTAATAACCTCTATTACCCACCAGGTGGGGACAGTGCTTCATTGATGATACATGGGATGCTGTTGAACTCTGCAGTCTGTCAGCTGGAACTGGAACTCACTGCTGGAGTTTCTGGGGTGCATTTAGTAGTCGCATTTAGTCGTTGCAGACCGCAGCAAAACATTTTGCAACGGAAGCCGTTAACTCCAAATGGAAAACATTTTGCAACGAAAACTAGAGTTTTTATTGGACCAATTCAGCTAGGTTTCTCCCTGTTTTGTTATGTTTGCTTCCATTTGTTTATGTTTGGTTCCTAGTGAATACACCCCAGGTAATCCCCACCTCCTCCCAGATATCCTTAACTCCTTTCATCCCTCTATTCTATATCTCCCCCTCTCTCTTCCTCTCATTCCCTCTCTTTCTGGTCATGCTTGACTTGGCAAATGTATGACATTATCATATATTACTATATAGAAATGTAATGTATGTATGACATTTTATGTAATGGAATGTAATGTATGTACCCTTGGAGAGAGAAAGAGAATAAGTTAAGTATGATTTCAATGATAATTTTATGACTTAAATCGGTTATAACCGGCGTATAAGTGGAAACCAGTATGAGATAAAGTTAATTTCAGGATTTAAAAGTTGAGTTTGACATTTATGGGTTTGCTGTGTCAACTGTGTATTTAATGGCCTTTTTATGGAGTTTGTGTGTGTGTGTGTACGTACGTGTGATACAGGTTGGAAGGGATTGGCTAAATCCTTTTGGTAAGCTATCTTTATTAAATTGTAAAATGGGAGAAAGTTGATACAAGTTATTTTCCTAAAATTAAGGTAGGTTGTTTAATGTGTTTTATTCATCATCAACTAACTGTAACCTGGTTACTTTAGAGCTATGCTGGAAAACAAATATACATATTCTGTGTTTCCATATCTGTGAAAGAGAGGAGACAAATGAAAGAGAAGAGACGTGAAAATGTTTTTTGGCACACACATACAACAGTAGCTGTGAAGGGTCTATTACTTCAAACAATGTGTATTCAGGTTGTTTAGGATTCAAACCCCAAACAGCCTAATTCCTACTCTTAGAGGAGGTGCTTCCACAATAATGTGATTTGTACCGCATACAAGTTAAAGTATTGGATTCTTCACACACCAGTGCTCCAGTAATGGTAATGCTAATGCACCTTAACGTTGGATGCCAACCGCCGATAAACCCCACAGAAGAAGAGGTGGGGGCAACAATACCGGTAGCTAGCTAGCTAGAGACAAATGTAGACATTGTCCTTTGCCCCTACCTGTTGGGCACTGGAGGGAAGGATACTGTGTGCTAGCTAGCTAGAAGGACGCTGGTACACAGCAGGCGGGAGGTGAGGTTGACACTGGTACCTAGCTAGCTAGTTAGGACACTAGTAGACAGTATCCTTCCCCCATGAAAACTCAGATAATACTTGTCTTTCCCTTTGACCCACATTTTAATCACATAGACAATCATTTGAAATCCAGAATATCAAGTGTGTTACAGAGGGTGGGAGGTATTCCTGCAGATGAATGCCTACATGCAGGAACGCCCCTAATTGCGGGCCACTATCACACACTATTGGCAATACGCATGCAGTAGTACACACACCAAAGTCCCTGTCCATTGCTTCTTAACTATGCTCTTTTAAGATCCACCCAAAAATGTAAAATAAGCACACACCGTGTGTGTGTGTGTGTGTGTGTGTGTGTGTGTGTGTGTGTGTGTGTGTGTGTGTGTGTGTGTGTGTGTGTGTGTGTGTGTGTGTGTGTCGGGTCTGGGAGGGGGTGTCAAAACTATACACAAAAGAGAATGGTCAGAATGTCTCAGAGGCGACCACCTCCCAATCCCGATTAAAATGTGGGTCAAAGGAAAAGGGAAATACAAGTATTATCTGAGTATTGATATCCGCCTCTATGATGTGGAAAAGAAAAGAAACATGAAAAGGAAACCTTGTAAAACATTCGAAATTCAGCCATAAAATGTATTATGGTAGTCATTAAAGAGTATTGCAATGCAGATGCATTATTATTAAGAACAGAAAACTAAGTTTTAAGTGAGACGTATCCATTGGTCTGAAGCTGAAAAAGAAAGAAAATTCACGATTACCACAATGCCTACTCCACCCATGCTCTACAAAGGTTTTCCAGCACACACCTACTACAGTAGCTGTGTAGGGTCTATTACTTCAAACAATGTGTATTCAGGTTGTTTAGGATTCAAACCTCAAACAGCCTAATTCCTACTCTTAGAGGAGGTGCTTCCACAAAAATGTGATTTGTACCGCATACAAGTTAAATTATTGGATTCTTCACACACCAGTGCTCCGGTAATGCTAATGCACCATAACGTTGGATACCAACC
Source organism: Salvelinus alpinus (assembly GCF_045679555.1). NCBI lineage: Eukaryota > Metazoa > Chordata > Actinopteri > Salmoniformes > Salmonidae > Salvelinus > Salvelinus alpinus. Next base: position 69,009,543 of record NC_092088.1, on the reverse strand, counting down.
GCTGATAAACCCCACAGAAGAAGAGGTGGGGGCGACAATACCGGTAGCTAGCTAGCGACAATGGTAGACAGTGTCCATTGTCCCCTGCCTGTTGGGCACTGGAGGGAAGGACACTGTGTGCTAGCTAGTTAGCTAATTAGCTAGCTAGCTAGGAGGATGCTGGTACACAGCAGGCGGGAGGTGGGGTTGACACTGGTACCTAGCTAGCTAGTTAGGACACTAGTAGACAGTATCCTTCCCCCATGAAAACTCAGATAATACTTGTCTTTTCCTTTGACCCACATTTTAATCACATAGACAATCATTTGAAATCCAGAATATCAAGTGTGTTACAGGGTGGGGGTGGGAAAAGTATTCCTGCAGTGGAATGACTACATGCGGGAACGCCCCTAATTGCGGGCCAAAATCACACACTATTGGCAAGACGCATGCAGTAGTACACACACCAATGTCCCTGTCCATTGCTTCTCAACTATGCTCTTTTAAGACCCACCTAATAATTGAAAATAAGCACATGTTACACCCCTGAAAAAGGGGAGAAATGATCACGAGAGTGGTACGGTATTGTTTACTCATTGAAACTTTTAGTGCAATCATTTTACAAAAGTAACACATTACAGAACAACAGATCTACAGGAAATAGATAGGTTTGTAGGGTACAAGGCTTATTCAAGTCACAACAGTATACACTGTAATTCACTGAAACAGATACTAATTTCAATATAACTGTCAAGCACAAAGCTTTAACTCAGTAAACCATAACTCAATTTATCAACAGGCAATAAAGTGTTTGAAAAACCATTATACAAATAACACCGCAAAATATCTTATTAACAACGCACATGTTCATTCACAATCGACATAAAATGGCAGCTACTCTCAGTACGAAGCTATTCTTCGCTGCAACCGAGCAGGGCTCATATTACTCTCTGCAAACTTAGTAACATATTGAGGAAGTTAGTTAAGACACACCTTAAACACTCTTGACATGTTAGCGAACTTTTAGTGCAATGAGAAAAGACCGCGATTTCCCCCGGGACCTTCAGTGGAGACCAGAGCAATCGATCTCAGGCTCATAGATTAAGAGCATTTAGTAAATCACAGATTAACACTTTTACCCACGACAAAATAAAGTAATCAACATAACGATTACACATTCCTCTCACAATTCGTACCCTTTGTACGCTTGATGGATTTTAACACAATTATATAAATGTTATCAATCTCTATCAACTAATACTGAATGCATGATCTTCTTAACCTTAGATGTTTTAAGATCCTCACATACTATGAACTTACTAATACTTTTTAATGCATAACAGGCTATTAGTATTTCCTTTAACCTGTCACACTCTCCCCGACTAAATAAATGTTGTCCCAACATTACCAATATTGTCTTCTTCAACAGTCTGTATGCACTGGACCTAGAAAATCCTCTTCTGTAAGGTAGTACTTGAGCAGAGGTCAAGGGTCACAGTTCAAATATAACTAACAAGTTATTCACAGTCCATATCTGTTGACCAGCTGTATAACATAAACAGTCTTTTCTCATACTATTGATCAACAGTCCATCAATTTTAATGATCTAAATGCATAGTCTGCAAATTGTCTCTTGTGACAGTCTGTGAAATCAGTCAGTAGTCCATGGTCAAACATGTCAACTCTGTAGCCTCATGTTTGCTGAAGCCCATACATGTAAGGTGGCTGAAAGTAACATTGCTGTAGTGATGGCAGCCATGGAACCAGTCCTGGTGCAGAGTAGACAGGGAACAACTGTGGCTGTGGCTGGATACTGTAGCAGGAAGGGATACCAAGCTGATCATAGGTGATACGTCTTGGAGGGTGTCTCTCTCTTTGTGGCAGCTGGTAGGCTGGTTCCTCAGGTTCAGCAGCATCAGTTACTGAAGGAAAGGCACTTGGTGGATGATAATCAGGCACATTTTCAGCAGGCAAATTCATCTCCTCAGCAGGCAGGTCTTTAACTATTGTTGTCTCCTCCAGCCGCTTTTCAACAAGAGGCTGTGCTGGTAGCGTATCAGGGACTGGCACCGCAACTGTCTGTTTCACTGGTGGGGGCCTGTGTTCCCACTCTCTCGCTGGTTCAGCATTCCTCTCCTCAGGTACTGTAGGAGATGTGGGAACCTGTAGCGGCTCATGATGAAGGTCATATTCATCCCCGCTGTCTTCATCAGAATCTAGAGGATGTGATGCAGGCTGATGTCTCCTTTTTTTCAGACTTTTGTCATCTTTGGTCATTTCTGGTTGTGTCTCAAAAGGTAAGTGGTCACAGGACATGAGCAGGTTTCTGTGCAGGACCCTGGAGCGTCCCCTACCCTTTTCTGGTCTCAATTCATAAATCGGCAGGTCTGAACCCATTTGTCTCACTACTGTGTGAATTGTATCTTCCCAATAGTTACGGAGTTTGCCTGGTCCTCCTCTTGGTGTCAGGTTTTTAATCAGAACTCGCTCGCCAGGCTGTAGCACTGAACTCCTAACTTTAGTGTCATAGTACTTCTTACTTCTTTCAGCGGCTTTCTGAGCATTTTCATTTGCAATGGCGTATGCTTCTTCCATCCCTCGTTTCCAGTTCTCCACGTAGTCTCGATGGTTACTGGAACCTGCCTCTGTGCACAATCCAAAGAGCATATCAACTGGAAGCCTAGGTGATCTCCCAAACAGAAGATAAAATGGTGAATAGCCAGTCACTTTGCAACGGGTGCAGTTATAGGCATAAACCAGTTTGTTCAGAGACTCCTTCCAATTTGACTTTTGTGTCTCAGTTAGTGTCTTTAACATTTGCAACAATGTTCTGTTCATGCGTTCCACTTGACCGTTCCCCATCGGGTGGTAGGGTGTTGTTCTGGACCCCGCCATGCCACTGAGTTTCTTTAACTGATGGAACAACTGATTTTCAAATTCTCCCCCTTGGTCATGGTGGATGCGGGACGGGAACCCAAACTTCAGGGCAAAGTCATTGAAGATGAGATTTGCAGCAGTTTTACCTGACTTTGATGTGGTGGCGTAGGCTTGAGTGAAACGTGTAAAATGATCAACAATCACGAGGATGTACTCATATCCCCCTTTGCATCTGTCGAGATGAAGGAAGTCTATACATACCAGTTCAAATGGCTGTGTTGTCACAATGTTTGTCAGAGGAGCTCTTGTTTCATGGGCTGGCTTTTTCTGCTTGACACAGCTACACGTTTTAGTCACATAGTGCTCGATGTCAGATTGCATATATGGCCAGAAGAAGCGGTCACGTACTAGTGATACAGTGCGGTCAGTACCTTGGTGTACCATGTTATTGTGCAACTCTTCCATCACTTTACCTTTGTACTGCTCTGGTAGAACTAACTGCTTGCGGGCTGTAGTGATTCTGTACAGAATGCCATCACTGTCTATTATCAATTTGTCCCATTCTCTGAATAGGCATTTTGTCTTCGGACTGGATTCCTTTTGCTCTTTAACTGGCGGTTTGGAACCAGACCGTTTGAAATTGAGCACAGGACGGATGACCGGATCAGATTCTTGTGCTTCTCTTATCCCATCTTTTGGGATCGAGTTGGTTGTTGCAGTGGTTGTCTCACCTTCAGCTGATACTGACATAAATGCAGCTGACAGTGACCAAGGTACAACAGCCTCTTTCTGTACCTCAACTGCTTGTATCGTGGTGGCAATGGTGTCTGGTGGAAGCTCCTCAGAACATTCTCTCATCAGTGACTCTACATCCAGTGGCATCCTTGACAAAGCATCTGCATCACCGTTCTCTCTGCCTGGCCTGTACTTTATTGTAAAGTGGAAATCAGCCAATTCTGAAACCCACCTGGAAGTGGTTGCGTTCAGTTTTGCAGTAGACAGAATGTAGCTGAGCGGGTTGTTATCGCTGTATACAGTGAAGGTCGGAGCATAGTACAAATAATCATGGAACTTATCAGTGATTGCCCATTTTTTAGAGCTAGAAATTCTAGCTTGCCCGAGTGGTAGTGATAGTTCTTCTCAGCTGCTGTTAAGGTTTGCGAACCATAAGCAATGACCCTAAGCTTCCCATCTTGTTTTTGATAAAGAACTGCTCCCAAGCCTTGGTGTGACGCATCAGTGTGTACAACAAATGGCTGAGTGAAATCAGGAAAACCTAAGACTGGTGGGTGAAGCAAACACTCAATCAGCTGTTCAAGTGCCTGTTGATGCTGGTCAGTCCACAGGATTGGCTTGTTTGAGGGCACCACATGACTTACTTTCTTTGTTTTTGTTTTCCGTGGGTGGTCAGGTAATTTCTCTGAATCTGCTTTCAGGAGGTCATACAGGCAGCTAGCCCTCCTAGAAAAGTATTTGATGTACTGTCTGTAGTAAGTGAGTAAACCAAGCATTTGTATGAGCTGGCCCACAGTCTCTGGTCTGATTTCTTTCAATGCTCTTACTGCTTCAAAATTGCCTGGGTCAACCCGGCTGCCCTCTGCAGACACTATTCTGCCCAAATAACGGACCTGGGGTTTAAAGAGATCACACTTACTGGTTTGAGTTTAATGCCATACTCTCTGAGACGCTGCAAAACTTTTCGCACATCATACACATGGCTGTCGAAAGTTTTACTGAAAACTAACGTGTCGTCCAGATAAGAATGCAGATGTTATCCCGGAGCCCTTCCAAACACTCCTCCATACACCGCTGAAAAGCTGCAGGAGCGTTCATGAGGCCGAATGGCATACGTATCCACTCATAGAGTCCCCACGGGGTCACAAATGCTGTCAGTGATCTGCTTTCTTCAGAGATGAACCCCTGGTGATACGCTTTTCCCTGATCTAAGAGGGAGAACCAGGAATTGCCACCTAAACTGTCCATGATGTCTTGGACCCGAGGGATGGGCTGGCGGTCGGGATGTGTCTTTCTGTTCAGGTCTCTGTAATCTACACAACCGGAGGGTCCCGTCCTTACGAACGCACACGACAGGTGAAGAATATGAAGAGTTTGACTTCCTAACCCAGCCCTGGGCTATGAGGTCATAAAGGTAACCCTTCATCTCCTGATACAGTGGCCTGGGCACTGACATGTATGTGCGCTTGACTGGTTCAGAGTCCTTTAGAGAAATAGTCATTTTCAATCGTTCAATTCAGCCAATGTCATTGTCTGATCTGGAGAAGGAGTGACACTCTTCTCTAAGCATTTGCCTAACAACCTCTCTCTGCTCTTCGGTTAGGTGATTTAAACCTACTGGTGGATCCCACTGTTCAGTAGCAGTACATGGGGTTCGAACGCTGGTGTGATTCACTGTGGCTGGGGTGACAGTTTTTTCAAAGACTTGGGCAGGTAACACAGTCATAATGGTTTGTACTGTAGCAATTATTGTGCGTCCTAGCAGGGCACTGTCGTGGTCAGTGGGGTTAGAGACATCAAGCCTGATAACTGGAAAAACACCTTTCCTGACTCTGACTAGTGTGTCAAAGAACTCAAGGTCGTCTGGCCACTGCGGGTTCAGGTCTGGCTGGAAAAGCATAGTCATGTCCTCTTTGAAAGGCTGGGAAGCTACACGGCACTCAATCTGAATGCTACTGTGTTTTGGGATAGCAACCTTCTCTTTCTTGGTTTTCACTGCGTATTCATCTGTCTGTTCTGCGCTAACAGCCTGTATAAAAGCTCTCACCTTGTTTCTTTTGAGGCTTGGGAAAGCTGTTTTTACTGTACTGTATCGTTTAGTCTTTTCGGTCATTGTCAGGATGTGCTCGATAACATTGAAACCTATGATGGGATGAGATAGGTGACAGCCTTTCATTACCAGCACTGGGATGATCAGTTCCTTTGTTTCGTCAGTTTCAGAGGCTAGCCGAAAAGTTGTTTCAATCCATCCCAGGTACGGCATTTCAGTCCCATTTGCTGCAGTCAACCTGAGATCAGCAGGTGAGTCCAGGATTTCTGAAACATCTCTCAGCCTTGCGTTTGGGAGAGATTCCTCTTTCCATCGTTCATCAATGACCGATACCTGAGAGCCTGTGTCCCATAGAGCTTGGAGGTGGTGGCGATTCAGGTGACACTCAATAAGGCACTGTCTGCCGACTAGCGTGGTGACCTTACGGGGGTGGCAACCTTGAGCTAGGGATGGTAAGGAGTGGGCATTTTCCTCTATGCAGGAAAACCTTTCACTGGTAGAGTCAATTATCAGGTGAGTGCATTTTTCCTTATGTTTAATCCAATGTTGGTTTTGACATACTTTGGAACAGTACAGTGTCTCTTTACATGATGAACATTGTTTCAGGTTCTCAAATGAATCTTCTCTGGCACAATTTGCACATTTCTGGGACTTTGGTAGCTACGGTTAACACTCGTCCCTCAGCGGTAACCCTTTCCCGTTTAAAGCGGCCTCCCTTGATGGTCTGACTCCCCGGATTTTACATCCAGCTTGAAAATGTTCTCCACTCCCACATTGGAAGCAGTGTGTGCAGCGTGCATCTGTTCTGGCCTGCTGGCAGACAAAACACCTCCTTGGAGGTTGAGCAGAGCGGTCGGCATACCGGTTAGGTGCATATTGATGCTGCGCAGGGTCAGGTGCTTGGGGCTGACTGTAGTTGCTGTAATACTGCTGCTGGGAAACAGGTGGCTGCGGGTCCCTATCTGGCCTCCTAACTGGAGGTGGGGCATAGGCACAAGGCGGTGACTGAAACATATGCTGCTGTAATGTCTCTTTAATCTGAGCAATCTCTGCACTGAGACCTTTTAGAGAAGCTACACCTGTCTTAAGTTCAGCTAACTCTGTTAACAGTTCTGCGGGTATCTTAACTTTGGCTTCCTTCACAGGACACTTTGTATCTTCTAACTGGACTACACTTACAGTTGTAGCAGGCTGTGGGGCATTAAACCGCTTTTTGTTTCGTCTTTCTATCTCATTAGCACAAGCAATGTTAAGCTTCTCTAGCAAAAGAGCAGGGTCATACTTAAGCCCTGATTCTGACTCCTGGGATGCAAACAGTACTTTCTGCCTCAAATCTAAGATGCGCATCAGGAAGCTTTGAGGGGTCTCCTTGCTATGCTGTGCTTCTGAAGCTAGCTGTTTGTAAAGCTCTGTTGCACTCTTCTCTTGGAAGTGGGAATGCAGGATACATCTAAGTGTGGGAAGAGTTAGCTGGGGTTTACCTTCCAAGTAGCTGCGTAGCTGTGAGCCTGGAGAAATAGCCCTGACTACTGCGTCTACTATTTCTACCTCAGGATAGCCTCTGTTAAGTCCATTCTCGATCTGATGGGCAAGGCTGGAAAAAATCAGTTTATCTTTCTGGCCCGGTTCACCTATCTGACCAGAAATTTTAAACTCTTTGCGCCAGTATGAGCTGGGCTGTGCATTGGGTGAAAGCGGCACGCTCCCCTGAAGATTGGCATGGGGTTGGGGCTGACGCAGAGAATCACTGGCTTTGGCTGCAGTAATCTGCTCAGTTCCCACCCCTTGTTGTGGGGTTACAGTTCTCAATTCCTCTATTCTGTGATGTGTTCCGGCTGTTTCAATATCATGGTCAGTTTGCCCTGTTTTGTTATTTATGCCACTTATCATCTCTGTCATTGTGTCTTTAAGTAGCAACAATTACGACATGCCGCCATCTTCTAACTCTGCAACTTCCTCTCTTTCAAGGAACATCATAATGTGAGTCATCAATGATATGCAGGATTTGTCTTGAACATCTCTTCTCTGTTCGCCTGATATGTCAAGGAAATCACATATCTCTAGTAACTTGTCTTTAGTCAGGGTGTACAATTCTCCTACTACCTCTTCCTGTAGTTATTCCAAGGCGGTTGTCATGTTGACAGAACAGGAGGAACTTTTACTGTGCAGGAGTTGACTCTGAATTAGATGGTCCTTACTGTCTCTGATGGTTGATCAATGGCCTCAGTTGACACGTACTTAACCCCCAACTTTCAGCTCTCCTCGAACAGCAACACTTTCCTCACTGCAGCCTGCCTGAGTTGTTATGTGGGGATTTAGCTGGCTCGGAATTCAGCGACCAGGATGTGGAAACTGGACATCTGAGCAGCAATCTCAGCGGAGCCTCCAAAAATGTTACGCCCCTGAAAAAGGGGAGAAATGATCACGAGAGTGGTACGGTATTGTTTACTCATTGAAACTTTTAGTGCAATCATTTTACAAAAGTAACACATTACAGAACAACAGATCTACAGGAAATAGATAGGTTTGTAGGGTACAAGGCTTATTCAAGTCACAACAGTATACACTGTAATTCACTGAAACAGATACTAATTTCAATATAACTGTCAAGCACAAAGCTTTAACTCAGTAAACCATAACTCAATTTATTAACAGGCAATAAAGTGTTTGAAAAACCATTATACAAATAACACCGCAAAATATCTTATTAACAACGCACATGTTCATTCACAATCGACATAAAATGGCAGCTACTCTCAGTACGAAGCTATTGGTATTGTTTACTCATTGAAACTTTTAGTGCAATGAGAAAAGACCGCGATTTCTCCGGGACCTTGAGTGGAGACCAGAGCAATCGATCTCAGGCTCATAGATTAAGAGCATTTAGTAGATCACAGATTAACACTTTTACCCACGACAAAATAAAGTAATCAACATAACGTTTACACGTTTATATCAATCTCTATCAACTAATACTGAATGCATGATCTTCTTAACCTTAGATGTTTTAAGATCCTCACATACTATGAACTTACTAATACTTTTTAATGCATAACAGGCTATTAGTATTTCCTTTAACCTGTCACACACACACCGTGCGTGCTTATGCTACGAACCCTGTCATGAACGCATTATGTTCACACTCTTTAAATGGACAATCTGTTGATGACAGGAGGCGTGTGTTGTTGTTAATTCACTCAGTACTGATTGAATGTTTATTTCTCTTCAAATAAATAGTCTAAAACAGTTGATGTGTTGAAAACAGTCACATTGCTAACCAAGTTAGCGAGCATGCCGTTTTCTTTTGACTGCGCAAGCAATGATGTTGGTGTTGTTTAGCCTGGGTGCACCCGCACACCCTTGGCAACTTTTAACTTGGATGGTGACTTTAGATTTTCGGGAATAAATTGAAAAGTAACTTGATACTGTGTTAATCAGTCAGAATAAATGTGGATTATGATGATGAAAATAAAAATGTATAAGGTAAGAGCTGTAACGTTAGCCAGCTACATTACTAAGCAAGCCAGGTTGACTATTGTATGACGTTACGTTAGCTAACGTTAAATTAGAAATGCCCGCTGCATGTGTTACACATTATCAGTGTGGCAGTTTCCCAAAGTTTGGTGTTGATTATGAACTTTACTTAGCTAGCTGTGCTTTGTTGAAGAATTTGGGAGATGTTGTCAACATTGAGTGCCGGTGCAATGGGATCTGTCCAAACAGCTAATGTTACAGCCTTGTTGTCTGGTAGCTAGCTAGCTAACATTACTGGCAACGTTAGTTGGCTAGCTAACTGGCCAACAAGGCATAGCATAACTAGCTAACTGGCAATAGCAGCCAAGGACGATCTCTATCTTATTTATGCTTATTTGTTTGTGTTCTGACTACATGTAAGTGTCAAGGCCAACAGTTTACACAGATTACTTCAGCCAAGTGACAAACCTTCCGTAGTAAAATATAGCTAGCTTTGTTTGTGGCTTGCCTCTCCCCGACTGGTGTTAGCTACAAGCTCTGTTGATCTGCAATCCAAGTGATTTGGTCTGGTTTTAGAACTCTGAGATTTAGCTGAAAAAATGTTTTCGTTGTCAGAAATGCTACAAAAAGTTAGCACATCGTTGGTTCTTAACTGACAGAAATAAGCATGTGAGAGTGATAAGTGATAGAAATTGAAATTGTATTTTTTCCCTAATGCTAACCACCCTGTTAAGAATACAGTATGTGGTTCTCGGTAATGGCCGGACAGCTCATAACGAGAGGCGGGTACCACTAATCAATTTGATTTGCACATTTTCATTGACATTGGTTTCATATTGGCTTAGATATGATAGTAGAGATATTTTAATTTAACATTGAGCTTCAACCAATGCATATACTATTGTGGGGCGATTCTAGAAGCCAACTAAGAAGATCAAAATGCAGCCATAGTATTTATGATGCCTCTGTTAAAAGTATTGAGATGCAGCCATAGTATTTATGTTAACTAGTTAACTGTCCATCATAGTGTTTGAAAGCGGTCCAATTGATTTGTTGTCTGCCCCTCAAGGCCTTGGTCTACAGTACAAGTTCAGGTAGAGGCTCTAATCTAGGAGCAGATAAGATACAGCAGAGTTCACTACTCCTCCAAATCACTCAGTTATCTTAGAGTTGTACAGCTTTTCTTCTGTTTCAGTTATATTTATTCACATACAAACAAAAAAAGTGAAAGACAAACAGAGCAGATAAAAACAAGGTAAAAAGGTGGGCAGGTGAGGTTGTAAACCATATCTCCCAAAAAATAACTATATATACACTGAAAAAATCTATAAACGCAACATGCAACAATTTCAAACATTTTACTGAGTCACAGTTCATATAAGGAAATCAGTCAATTGAAATAAATTCATTATGCCCTAATTTATGGATTTCACATGACTGGGAATACAGATATGCATCTGTTGGTCACAGATAAAAAGGTAGGGATCAGAAAACCAGTTATTATCTGGTGTAACCACTATTTGCGCAAGTAGCGCAACACATCTTCTTCCCATAGAGTTGATCGGGCTGTTGATTGTGGCCTGTGGAATGTTGTCCCACTCCTCTTCAAAGGCTATGCAAAGTTGCTGGATATTTGCTGGAACTGGAACACACTGTCGTACACATCGATCCAGAGCATCCCAAACTTGCTCAATGGGTGACATGTCTGGTGAGTATGCAGGCCATGGAAGAACTGGGACATTTTCAGCTTCCAGGAATTGTGAACAGATCTTTGCAACATGGGCCGTGCATTATCATGCTGAAATATGAGGTGATGGCGGCAGATGAATGGCACGACAATGGGCCTCAGGAACTCGTCACGGTATCTCTGTGCATTCAAATTGCCAAAAAAAATTGTCCGTAGCTTATGCCTGCGCATACCATAACCCCACCGCCACCATGGGGCACTCTGTTCACAATGTTGACATCAGAAACCCTACGCTGTCTGCCATCTATCCGGTACAGTTGAAACCGGGATTCATCCGTGAAGAGAACACTTAAAATACATTTAATTTTTTATTGAATATCTGAAACATACATTATACTTGCAGTGAAGCCGCTCAACAACTACATCATACCAGTCATCACACAGACTCCCATTCAGAGCGACACACAGAAGCATCCAGGGTCAATGCCCTGCTCAAGGGCACGTTGACAGATCTCCCACCAGGCAAAAAAACGTGAACCCGAACCCTCCAAGATCCCCCACAGTTCCCCAATAGCTGTCCCTCAACCATTTGAGACCCCTCCCACAGTCCCCACCACCCCAAGAAGAAGAAAAAAATACAATTAATTCCATTCCCCACCCCCAAGAACCCCCCAATGCACCAACAACCAAGAGACTGAACTAAAGAGAAAAAAGAAAAAGACAGAAGAAAACAGCAAACAACAATGCAAAAATAATAATAATAACATCAAGGAAAACTAAAATCATAACAGCAATGCCAACTATATATGTTTGTGTGCATGGCACTATTACATGTACAGTGGGGAGAACAAGTATTTGATACACTGTCAATTTTGCAGGTTTTCCTACTTACAAAGCATGTAGAGGGCTGTACTTTTTATCATAGGTACACTTCAACTGTGAGAGATGGAATCTAAAACAAAAATCCAGAAAATCACATTGTATGATTTTTAAGTAATTAATTTGCATTTTATTGCATGACATAAGTATTTGATCACCTACCAACCAGTAAGAATTCCGGCTCTCACAGACCTGTTAGTTTTTCTTTGAGAAGCCCTCCTGTTCTCCACTCATTACCTGTATTAACTCCACCTGTTTGAACTCGTTACCTGTATAAAAGACACCTGTCCACACACTCAATCAAACAGATTCCAACCTCTCCACAATAGCCAAGACCAGAGAGCTGTGTAAGGACATCAGGGATAAAATTGTAGACCTGCACAAGGCTGGGATGGGCTACAGGACAATAGGCAAGCAGCTTGGTGAGAAGGAAACAACTGTTGGCGCAATTATTAGAAAATGGAAGAAGTTCAAGATGACGGTCAATCACCCTCGGTCTGGGGCTCCATGCAAGATCTCACCTCGTGGGGCATCAATGATCATGAGGAAGGTGAGGGATCAGCCCAGAACTACACGGCAGGACCTGGTCAATGACCTGAAGAGAGCTGGGACCACAGTCTCAAAGAAAACCATTAGTAACACACCACGCCGTCATGGATTAAAATCCTGCAGCGCACGCAAGGTCCCCCTGCTCAAGCCAGTGCATGTCCAGGCCCGTCTGAAGTTTGCCAATGACCATCTGGATGATCCAGAGGAGGAATGGGAGAAGGTCATGTGGTCTGATGAGACAAAAATAGAGCTTTTTGGTCTAAACTCCACTCGCCGTGTTTGGAGGAAGAAGAAGGATGAGTACAACCCCAAGAACACCATCCCAACCGTGAAGCATGGAGGTGGAAACATCATTCTTTGGGGATGCTTTTCTGCAAAGGGGACAGGACGACTGCACTGTATTGAGGGAAGGATGGATTTGGCCATGTATCGCGAGATCTTGGCCAACAACCTCCTTCCCTCAGTAAGAGCATTGAAGATGGGTCGTGGCTGGGTCTTCCAGCATGACAACGACCCGAAACACACAGCCAGGGCAACTAAGGAGTGGCTCCGTAAGAAGCATTTCAAGGTCCTGGAGTGGCCTAGACAGTCTCCAGACCTGAACCCAATAGAAAATCTTTGGAGGGAGCTGAAAGTCCGTATTGCCCAGCGACAGCCCCGAAACCTGAAGGATCTGGAGAAGGTCTGTATGGAGGAGTGGGCCAAAATCCCTGCTGCAGTGTGTGCAAACCTGGTCAAGAACTACAGGAAACGTATGAACTCTGTAATTGCAAACAAAGGTTTCTGTACCAAATATTAAGTTCTGCTTTTCTGATGTATCAAATACTTATGTCATGCAATAAAATGCAAATTAAATACTTAAAATTATACAATGTGATTTTCTGGATTTTTGTTTTAGATTCTGTCTCTCACAGTTGAAGTGTACCTATGATAAAAATGACAGACCTCTACATGCTTTGTAAGTAGGAAAACCTGCAAAATCGGCGGTGTATCAAATACTTGTTCTCCCCACTGTATGTGTGTGTTCTTGTATGTGTTTATTTGAATGAGAGTGTGTGTTTATGCATGTGTACAAACACCTGCACGGCATCAGCCTCAGACAAACCGGCATTAGTTGTAAAAACACTGCCCTCAGTGTCATTCCAACATACTTTTTATAATGTTTTATTTTTACTTAAAAAAAAAACTTTTATCCTTGACCATCATTCTATCTCCTGCACAGAAACTCCCCTCCCACTTGTCTCCAATTCCACATCCCAACCCTCAGCTTCCCTCAGCCCATCCCATCTATCTCTGCTGGCCACCCTTCGGGTTTCTACGCAACACATATCTTTCAACTATGCTGTGATGTTTAACGTACAATTTCTATCTAATCGAATATAATCCACAGATTGCGAGTTGAAGATAAATACTTTTACTAAGAGTATTAGTAATTGACTGACCTGGTCTCTCCAGATCTCCTAACAGTACTATTTCTAGGGTCAATTTTAGATCAATGCTATGCATTTTCATCCATTCCTGAACCTGAGACCAGAAACAGGCTACCTGTTATTTAACATTTTGTTTGTGGCAAGAATTCTATATAATATTTTTAGGTGAAAAGCACGAAGTCTTAAATCCTGCTTTGTTCAATATATCAACTCTGAAGAGCACACTTCTCCAACGTGCCAAGGGCCATCGAAGGTGAGCATTTGCCTACTGAAGTCGGTACAACCCTGAACTGCAGTCAGGTCATAACCCTGGTGAGGACGACGAGCACACAAATGAGCTTCCCTGAGACGGTTTCTGACAATTCCTCTGTTGTGCAAACCTACAGTTTCATCAGCTGTCCGGGTGGCTGGTCTCAGACCATCCCGCTGGTGAAGAAGCCGGATGTGGAGTTCCTGGGCTGGCGTGGTTACTTGTGGTCTGCGGTTGTGAGGCCGGTTGAACGTTGGAGGCGGTTTATGGTAGAGAAATTAACATTAAATTATCTGACAACAGCTCTGGTGGACATTCCTGCAGTCAGCATTCAATGCACACCCCCTCAACTTGAGACATCTGTGGAATTGTGTGAAAAAACTGCACATTTTAAAGTGGCCTTTTATTGTCCCCAGCACAAGGTGCACCTGTGTAATTATCATGCAGTTTAATCAACTTCTTGATATGCCACATCTGTCAGGTGGATGGATTATCTTGGCAAAGGAAAAATGCTCCCAAACAGGGATGTAAACAAATTTATGCACAACATTTCAGAGAAATAAGCCTTTTGTGCATATTAAACATTTCTGGGATCTTTTATTTCAGCTCATAAAACATGGGACCAGAACTTTACATGTTGTGTTTATATTCTTTATATAATCACTATGTAAAAACATCTTTCCATGACATTGACTGACCAGGTGAAAGCTATGATCCCTTATTGATGTCACTTGTTAAATCCACTTCAATCAGTGTAGATGAAGGGGAGGAGGCAGGTTAAAGAAGGGTTTCTAAGCCTTGAGAAAATTGAGACATTGAGAAAAGTGAGACATGGAGATATATGTGCCATTCAGAGGGTGAATGGGCAAGGCAAAATATTTAAGTGCCAGTTTAAGTGTGTCAAGAACTGCTACGCTACTGGGTTTTCCACACTCAACAGTTTCCCGTGTGTATCAGGAATGGTCCACCACGCAAAGGATATCCAGCCAACTTGACACAACTGTGGGAAGCCTTGGAGTCAACATGGACCAGCATCCATGTGGAACACTTTTGACACCTTGTAGAGTCCATGCCCTGACAAACTGAGGCTGTTCTGAGGGTAAAAGGGGTACAACTCAATATTAGGAAGTTGTTCCTAATGTTTTGTATACCCAGTGTACACAAAACAGATTGCCTTAAATAGAGAGAGGCCTAGAGAGATGAGGAGAGAGGCGGTTGAAAGGGGGATGAGGAGAGAGTGAGGGAAGAGAGAGAGGCGGGGGATTGAGAGTGAGAGGTTTTAGGTCTTTTCAAATATAGACACACACACACAAGCACACAAACCGAGTCAGAGTAATCAACATATTAGCTAGAGCAATCTCACTACACTGGCCTGGGAAGTGCAAAACTGAGTCTCCAACTTTAGAGGCCTGTGGCGCCCTCTGCTGTTTTCTATTCGGTAATATCAACACAGAAACACCTAACTGTCTATCCTATACAGTGATAATTGTATCTCTCATTTACACCACTAATTGGAAGAAACGTGTCTATGTGTGTGCCCTCTCACCCCAGACTCTGTCATGGCAGGATGTTAATCCCTGATAAGTGCTGTGTGGTTGTGTGTGTGTGTAAGCATATGAGGGAATATATATATATGCTTACACCCACCCGCAACGCCTAACCCCACATATGGCTCTGTATTTTATGGCTAACTGTATGTTCCTCTCACTTATTCTCCTGCTTTCAATTAAGAGCCACCTCATTAGAGAAGCTACATCCCAAATGGCCCCCTATTCCCTATATAGCACAGGAGGTTGGTGGCATCTTAATTGGGGAGAATGGGCTCGTGGTAATGGCAGGAGCAGAATAGGTAGAATGGTATGAAATACATCAAACATAGTTTTCATGTGTTTGATGAATTCCATTCGCTCCGTTCCAGCCATTATTATGAGCCGTCCTCCCCTCAGCAGCCTCCACTGCTATATAGTGCACTACTTTTGACTGGGTTTAGGGAATAGGGTGACATTTGGGATGCAGCCAGAGAGAAAGCTATAGGCAGGCAGGCAGCAACACATAACAGTGCACCATGTTGTGTTATAGAAAATGCTGTGGGAATGTTGGCTGAGCGTTATGGCTGAGGTGCAGCTATGTTGCTTATGTAAATCTATGAGAAATGGATTTGTGTGTGTGTGTGTGTAGTGGCTGGTATGAGATTTATGTGCATATGTTGTGGTCTGTATGTGTGAAGTATGTGTTCTTGTGGAAGGGTGTGGTTATTTATGTACCCATTATTTTGTCTAAGTGTGGTGAAGTGTGTGTGTGTGTGTGTGTGTGTGTGTGTGTGTGTGTGTGTGTGTGTGTGTGTGTGTGTGTGTGTGTGTGTGTGTGTGTGTGTGTGTGTGTGTGTGTGTGTGTGTGTGTGTGTGTGTGTGTGTGTGTGTGTCAGTATTGGGCTTGATTCAGAATTTTGGAATTGACTCCAATTGAACTCATGAGCTGAAATTCAAATTGAATTGGCCACACCCTACAGGATGTAGATCTGAATTTTAGTTTGTGACAGGAATTTAATTCAGTACCAAGAAATTCCACTCATTCATAGAACATGAGTTTCATTGAATCTGACAGGTCACACTTCCAGATACCAAAGAATATGTCACATTTCTCTGGAAAACTTACTGCTTAGAATAGCCAATTATATTTCCACCAAACATTTAATTTGTTTGGTGTCTTTTTGAAGGGTTAAACTAATGCATTCTAATGCCTGTAGTATTTTCCCCATTTTCAAACATATTTAAGTGATTAATGAAATACAGTATAATAACTATTCACATACAGGTTTTGTTTTCTTTGGTCAATCATTTTAAGAGTTTGTCCTGAAAATCAATTGTTTCAACAATATTTTGTATGCGTGTAAATAACAACATGTTTTATGTACAATATGTATATTTGTATAAACTACACCTACTATAGAATAGAAGAGGCATTTGAATTGAACTGAATTCAATTCTATTTAATTTCTTTCAAATTCGAATTGCAATTCTGAAACCTGTTTACTACTAAATTTCAAGAATTGAATTAGAATGGAAGAGTCATTGTCAATTCAATTCTGAATTGATCCCAACCCTGGTGTGGGTATGTAAGCTTGGTGTGTGTGTGTGTGTGTGTGTGTTTGTGTACGGGTGAGGTTCTGTAGCGCTGCTCTGCTGTGTGCTGTGCGGCTCTGACAGTGATGTATGGGTAATTTAAAAAGTCGTTCTTTTCCGTGGAGCGGTCTGCTGGCAGCCCAGCCAACCGCAGCCCATTCCCCCTACAGCAGAGAAACCTCATCTACATCTAACACACACACATACACACACACACACACAGCTATGTATAGTTTATTTTTACTACAATAATAAGGATAACTTCCTATTTAGACATCTAATATTATGTGTTTGTTTAGGTTGTTAGCAGTATAGAGGTTTTCCCATGTGACCACCAAGATGTCTGCCATTTGATGGGTGGTCAGAGAAGATGTCACCCTGCAAGCCCTATAAATATTTTACTGGGAGGACTGGCTTATGGTCCTGAGACATTATAGGGTTATAGTAACACAACCACCCTGATTGGGATTTAGTAGACCAGGCAATTACATAAATGGGATGTTACATCAATGTTTTTACTGTACGATTACACGGTTATGGGGACAGGAGGAGGGAGGAGGATTAAACACTGAATGAACAGGATAGAGGGAAAGCTGAGTGAATTATTGTGAAAGAGAGAAAGAGACACATGGAACAGAAGAGAGAGTACAAGGGGGAGATAGTTAACCTGAAGGTAGGAGAGAGGAAAACAGACAGTGTAAAGGGCCATGTCTCAGGGCTCGCTCCTCTCCTCCTCTCCTCTCCTCTCTCATGAGTCTGGGGAGATGAAGATGTCAGAGCAGAGCTAGGACACACACACACACACACACACACACACACACACACACACACACACACACACACACACACACACACACACACACACACACACAAACACAGTCATCTTTAGTCTTTACATGAACGGGCCCTAGGCAGGCCGAGGTAAGGGTGGAGAGGGGCAGTATGTGTACATGTGTGTTTATGCATGTGTTTAGGTGTGTGTGTGTGTGTTTGTTGAAGTACAGTGTATTTTTATTCAAGTGTGTGTGTGCGGTGTGTGAGTGTGTGTTGACTATCAGTCATTGGTGTCAAGGAGAGAGAGAGCCAGTAAAGGTTGGTCTGCATGAATCAAGAGCAGAACAGGGCACACAGATTGATGAGGGGCCAATGCATGGCTACACAATCTCACCCAGGGAGGGGTGTGTGTGGTCCTGTGTGTGTGCGTGTGTGAGTATGAGGGGGTCAAACACCTCTTACCCCTGCCTGTGATTGAATACAATTATAAAATCTGACATAGTTGACATTGATGGATGACATGGTTCATCGGCAGAGTAGGGAGGAAAACCCCCTGAACACCATTTCCCAGCAGCACCTGGGAAAGATCACAACATTTCTCTCACTCTCGCTCGGTCCATCTCTGGCTCTCTCTTTCGCTTTCTCTGTCTCTCTCTCACTCAGCCACAGCCCAACCTTTCCTTATGACAGGCTAGGAGGCGGTTTAACCGTATTGCTTAAATCCATACAGAACTGTGTGATATCGGTATGAAACATGGAAATCGACCACAGTCTACTCTGTGTGAGTTGTCTATTAAATACTGTAGCAGCTGGTTTTCACTTCATTAAATCTGTGAGAGGGAAAACCTGCGGGCTAGCACGGAGAAAGAGAGAGACAGAGAGAGAGGCTTTTATATTAGTAAAATGTGATATTAGTATTTAACCAGCTCAGACTCTCTCAGTATAATAGTTTTGAGTGGGAATGTGAGCTCAACTGCAGCCCCCGCAATCTACTCCCATTGATCAGATTCCGTCCAAGACGTTCCCATGAATGCTGTTTTTCATTAAGTGTGTGTGTGTGTGTTAAGTTTTGTTTTGTTTTGTTTACTAGAATAGGTATGTGAATGTGAATGTTATAGTGAGTGCACATCAGGTAATGTGAGTGTGTAACATCAATGTTTTTACTGTACGATTACACTGTTATGGGGACAGGAGGAGGAGGAAGGAGGGGATGGAGCCTGGAGAGAGAGACAGAGAGAGAAGGGAAATGGGGAGAATTAAACACTGAATGAACAGGATAGAGTGAGGGAAAAGCTGAGTGAATTATTGTGAAAGAGAGAATGAGACATATGGAACAGAAGAGAGAGTAGAGTACAAGGGGGAGATAGTTAACCTGAAGGTAGGAGAGAGGAAAACAGATAGTGTAAAGGGCCATGTCTCAGGGCTCGCTCGCTCCCTCCGTCCTCTCCTCCCCTCTCCTTCATAGATCTGTGGGAGGTTGGGGTTTGTGTGGTGTCTGTGTCTGTAAGGGTTGTATTGGAGCCTGTGCAGGCTGCTCTAGTCCATTGGGGAAGGGTGGCACCACTAAACCTGATAGTAGCCTCCAGTATTTATGCTGCAATAGTTTGTGTCAGGGGGCTAGGGTCAGTCTGTTATATCTGGAGTATTTCTCCTGTCTATCCAGTGTCCTGTGCGAATTTAAGTATGCTCTCTCTAATTCTCTCTCTTTTTCTCTGTTTTTCTCTCTGTCTTTCTCTCTTTCTTTCATTCTTTCTTTCTCTCGGAGGACCTGAGCCCTAGAACCATGTCTCAGGACTACCTGGCCTGATGACTCCTTGCTGTCCCCAGTCCACCTGGTCGTGCTGCTGCTCCAGTTTCAACTGTTCTGCCTGCGGCTATAGAACCCTGACCTGTTCACCGGACATGCTACCTGTCCCAGACCTGCTGTTTTCAACTCTCTAGAGACAGCAGAAGCGGTAGAGATACTCTGAATGATCGGATATGAAAAGCCAACTGACATTTACTCCTGAGGTGCTGGCCTCTTGCACTCTCTACAGATTAGTACCCACTGTGATTACTATTATTTGACCCTGCTGGTCATCTATGAACATTTGAACATCTTGGCCATGTTCTGGTATAATCTCCACCCGGCACAGCCAGAAGAGGACTGGCCACCCCTCATAGCCTGGTTCCTCTCTAGGTTTCTTCCTAGGTTCTGGCCTTTCATGTGAGTTTTTCCTAGCCACTGTGCTTCTACACCTGCATTGCTTGCTGTTTGGGGTTTTAGGCTGGGTTTCTGTACAGCACTTTGTGACATAAGCTGATGTAAGAAGGGCTTTATAAATACATTTGATTTAAATTTGATTGATAGATCAGAGACAGATGTCTCTGTATCCTCTCTCTCTCTCTCTCTCTCTCTCTCTCTCTCTCTCTCTCTCTCTCTCTCTCTCTCTCTCTCTCTCTCTCTCTCTCTCTCTCTCTCTCTCTCTCTCTCTCTCTCTCTCTCTCTCTCTCTCTCTCTCTCTCTCTCAATTCAATTCAAGGGGCTTTATTGGCATGGGAAACAAAGCAAGTGAAATAGATAATAAACAAATGTGAAATAAACTATAAAAAATGAACAGTAAACTGTACACTCTCTCTCTGAGAGCTTGACAATGAGCCAATGGCCCAAACAGAAACAGTCCACCACATCAACCCAGTTGGAGCTGCTGCCTTCTTGGCTAGGCCAGGACTCGGGTCTCGCCTTGTTCCAATATCCACAATAGCATTCCCATTTATAAGCCTCATTTATACCCTATGCAAGTATGCACCGGAAGAACAACACTGTAAAAAAAGATTTGTTGACACAACTTTAAATAGGTTGTTACCCTGCTACCCAAGTCCAATCTACATTTCATGTTGAGTTAACTTCATCTTAAGTTACTTCAACCTAGTATAGTAAGTAAAACTTCCAAATTTGGATTGAAAGACTTGTTGAGTAAACTTGATACTTTTAGTCAAAATTATTCAATGTGAGAACACTTGGAATTCAACCTCATCTGTGATCTGCTCTCACAACCTCTTAGTTGCCGACAAGTAGAATATCCTGCTACGCTACCAGGTCTGTGATCATGGCAGAGATTGGCCACAGATTTATTTTCAAGAGTACATTAAGCACATTGCTAAAACACTGTAAAAAAAATTGTTGCGTCACCTTAAAACATTTTTTTCCCTGCTACCTTAAAATGTAAAGTCAAGTCCAAGTCACAAGTCACTTTTCCAACAATTGTTACCAGACAGATTATTTCACTTATAATTCACTGTTTCACAATTCCAGTGGGTCAGAAGTTTACATACACTAAGTTGATTGTGCCTTTAAACAGCTTGGAAATTTTCAGAAAATGATGTCATGGCTTTAGAAGCTTCTGATAGGCTAACTGACATCATTTGAGTCAATTGGAGGTGTACCTGTGGATGTATTTCAAGGCCTACCTTCAAACTCAGTGCCTCTTTGCTTGACATCATGGGAAAATCGAAAGAAATCAGCCGAGACCTTAGAAAAAAAAAGTCAAACTTCCACAAGTCTGTTTCATCCTTGGGAGCAATTTCCAAACGCCTGAAGGTACCACGTTCCTCTGTACAAACAATAGTACGCAAGTATAAACACCATGTGACCACGCAGACATCTTACCGCTCAGGACGGAGACACGTTCTGTCTCCTAGACATGAACATACTTTGGTGCGAAAAGTACAAATCAATCCCAGAACAACAGCAAAGGACATTGTGAAGATGCTGGAGAAAACAGGTACAAAATTATCTATATCCACAGTAAAACGAGTCCTATATCGACATAACCTGAAAGGCCGCTCAGCAAGGAAGAAGCCACTGCTCCAAAACTGCCATAAAAAAGCCAGACTATGGTTTGCAACTGCACATGGGGACAAAGATCGTACTTTTTGGAGAAATGTCCTCTGGTCTGATGAAACAAAAATATAACTATTTGGCCATAATGACCATCGTTATGTTTGGAGGAAAAAGGGGGAGGCTTGCAAGCCGAAGAACACCATCCCAACCGTGAAGCACAGGCAGCATCATGTTGTGGGGGTGCTTTGCTGCAGGAGGTACTCGTGCACTTCACAAAATAGATGGCATCATGAGGAAGAAAAATGATGTGGATATATTGAAGCAACATCTCAAGACATCAGTCAGGAAGTTAAAGCTTGGTCGCAAATGGGTTTTCCAAATGGATAATGACACCAAGCATACTTCCAAAGTTGTGGCAAAATGGCTTAAGGACAACCAAGTCAAGGTATTAGAGTGGCCATCACAAAGGCCTGACCTCAATCCTATAGAACATTTGTGGGCAGAACTGAAAAGCGTGTGCGAGCAAGGAGGCCTACAAACCTGACTCAGTTGGACCTGCTCTGTCGGGAGGAATTGGACAAAATTCACCCAACTTATTGTGGGAAGCTTGTGGAAGGCTACCCGAAACGTTTGACCCAAGTTAAATAATTTAAAGGCAATGCTACCAAATACTAATTGAGTGTATGTAAACTTCTGACCCACTGGGAATGTGATGAAAGAAATAAAAGCTGAAGTAAATCATTATCTCTACTATTATTTGGACATTTCACATTCTTAAAATAAAGTAATGATTCTAACTGACCTAAGACAGGGAATTTTACTCGGATTAAATGTCAGGAATTGTGAAAATCTGAGTTTAAATGTATTTTGTTAAGGTGTATGTAAACTTCTGACTTCAACCGTATATAACAAGTTTTATTTTTATAAGCTAAATATTTTTATATTTTTAAAGCTATATTTCTGTGTTATTGCTGTAAAAGGACAGTTTGGTACTATAGTCTGATCACTTAGGACTCCACCTCACCTGGGTTTAAACTCACAACCTCTTGGTTGCCAGCTACCTGAATGTCTTTCTACACCACCAGGTCTATGGGTTTGACAGAGACTGGCCATATACATATGTATTGGCAAGAATACATTTCTGGACTTTTCTAAAAGTTGCCCAGAATTAAGTAAATAATTGTCTTATTATCTGACAACACCAACTTAAATATAGCAAAGGCTCAGGGACACACGTTCAAGTTGTATTATTGGTCGTCTGTACAGGATACATATGGTTTACACCGTCCAATGAAAGGTTTACTTGCAGGTTCCTTCTTGACAAAGCAACAACAATAAGAAATACTAAAATACACAAATACGAACATAAAGTCAATGGTTCAGTAGAAAATAATAAACATTTTAGCATAAATATAAGAGAGGAAGTCATTTATTATACAATATTTACACATGTATCAGAGAAAGGCTGATTGGTCGGCAAGTGTTTAAATTGTGCAATAGTAAATAAGAATCTGGTAGAAGCAATTGCTGTGTGTGTGGCATGAATGTTCATGTGTGCTAAGGTCCAGAGAGTCCGTGCGGGTGGTCCAGTAGTGTGATGGTTTGTAGATAGAAACTATCTCTGAGCCTGTTGGTATCAGATCTTATGCTCCGATAACGTCTGCCCGACGGTAAGGATGGAACAGCTGCTGTATGACTTCCTCCAACACCGTTTCAAGTAGATGTGCTGGATGCAACTGGTCAGGACGCTCTCGATGGTATAGCGGTAGAATTTGGAGAGGACCCGGGGTGGCATGCCACATTTCTTCAGCTGCTTTAAGAAGTAGAGGCGCTGTTGAAATATAGCAGTGCTCAGGAACACTTTAAGTTACCTGGGATTTGAACTTGCAACTTCTTGGTTGGGAGTTAATAGATGTTTCTGCCATGCCACCAGGTACATAAAATCGAGCACACTGCCATGTATTCACCAACATTAGACAAACATTGGCATTAGATGGCCCGTATGGAAGAGCTCAGTGACTTTTAACATGGCACTGTCATAGGATGCCACCTTTCCAACAAGACAGTTCGTCAAATTTCTGCATTGATAGACTGCCCCGGTTAACTGTAAGTGCTGTTATTGTGAAGTGGAAACGTCTAGGAGCAACAACGGCTCAGCCGCAAAATGGTAGGCCACACAAGCTCACAGAATGTGACCGCCGAGTGCTGAAGCGCGTAGTGCGTACAAATCGTCTGTCCTCAGTTGCAACACTCACTACCAAGTTCCAAACTGCCTCTGGAAGCAACGTCAGCACAATAACTGTTAGTAGGGAACTTCATGAAATGGGTTTCCATGGCCGAGCAGCCACACACACGCCTAAGAACACCATGCGCAAGGCCAAGCATCGGATGGAGTGTTGTAAAGCTTGCTATCATTGGACTCTGAAGCAGTAGAAATGTGTTCTCTGGAGTGATGAATCACGCTTCACCATCTAGGTTTGTCGGATGCTTGGAGAATGCTACCTGGAATAATGGTTGGGGGCTGTTTTTCATGGTTCGGGCTAGGCCCCTTCGTTCCAGTGAAGGGAAATCTTAACGCCACAGCATACAATGACATTCTAGACGATTCTGTGCTTCCAACTTTGTGGCAACAGTTTGGGGAAGGCCCTTTCCTGTTTCAGCATGACAATGCACCCTTGCACAAAGCAAGGACCATACAGTAATTATTTGTTGAGATTGGTTTGGAATAACTTAACTGGCCTGCACAGAGCCCTGACTTTAACCCCATTGAACACCTTCGGGATGAATTGGAACGCCGACTGCGAGCCAGGCTTAATCGCCCAACATCAGTGCACTAATGCTCTTGTGGCTGAATGGAAGGAAGTCCCAGCAGCAATGTTCCAACATCTAGTGGAAAGCGTTCCCAGAAGAGTGGAGGCAGTTATAGCAGCAAAGGCGGGACCAACTCCATATTAATGGCCATGATTTTGGAATGAAATGTTCGACGAGCAGGTGTCCACATACTTTTGGCTAAGTAGTGTATATCCACACACTCTCAAAAACAAGGGTACTGTTAGGGTACTGTGTTGTTCCCTGGAGGTACAAAAAGGTAAAAGGTTCACATAAGGTACCGTCATAGGTACACATCAGACCTGGGATAACTATAGTTTTAAATATGCTTTGTGGAAAGTTAAACATTGTTGGTCTGAACAAATAGTTACTTTGGAGTTGACATTTCTCCAAAACTATTTGAATACAGATCTGAGAAAGCAACTACTTGAAAAAAATGTTTTAAACAGATCTCAGGAAGTGACTACTTTTCAGAAACTACAGGATTTGCTGCCTTCAACTAATGGCAGGGCTGCATCTGGAACTGCATGTTGCAGATAGAAATAGAATGAATAGAGCACACACACTCCACTGTAATATGTCAATCTATCTGACAGTAGATTATATTTGATCTACACCAGAGGTACTGAAGTACTATTTGAGAAGGTCCGGTCACACAAATTTCCTAGGTGGCAAAGGTCCGGATGGATAATGTCATTTATCGGCATAGTAACAAACCCACACCTCGCAACCCTTGCGACCCCAAACTGTTCAGACCATCTTGATGGAGGAAAGAAAATGTTGCAGTTGTAAAGCTAATTTCCTGCAATTCTACGCATTCTTCCATGTGTGTTTATATGATACCAGGGGTCGAAGCCCGACCAAGTAAAATACATTGAAGCCCGACCAGGTTTAACGTAAGAAAGACAGACTCAACATGCTTGACAGAAAATCTCCTCTCTCCATTCACCCGCACTTCCTTTTTTCTCTCTTCTATCCCGCTCTATTTCTCTCCATCCTTCTCTCTCTGTCTCTTTCTATCTCTCCTCTCTCTGTATGACTCAGAGCAGAGCTCTCAAGGTGGTGAGAGTAAATGAAAGAAAGAAAGAAAGAGAGAGAGAGAAAGATAAGCAGGAAGGGGGGAGGAGGTTCACCCCTCTCTCCCCCTTAAGTTTTTCATATCGAAGGAAAAATGAAGTGATTGATTTTCTGTCTGTTTCTCACTGCTGGAAATTTTAAAACAGACACTGAGATTTCACACACTTTTCTCCTCTCTCATCCCCATATGCTCCCCCTCTCCCTACTCCTCCATTCACCCCTCTCTCCATTTCTGTCATTCTCTCTACTGCACTCTCCTTTTTCTCCATCTGCCTGCTCCCACTTTTCCACTTTCCTCCTCCCTCTTTCTCACTCTCCCTGCTCCACCCTATCTCCTGCTACCACCTTTCCCCTTCTCCATTCTCCCCTCGCTCCCCCCCCCCCTTCCTCCCTCCTCCCTCCCTTGGCTTCCAGGGGGAAAATTTCAAATGGCCGCCCCTTCTCAGGGTCAGCAGGGCTTTGATGGTGGGGTGGATGGAGGGAGGAGAAGAGGAGTGTACAGCGGAGTAGTGGAGAGGGCCTGCTTGTAGCCTCAGGCACAGACCTGTCATGTAGGGTTTTAAAAAGTACTGCTTCATTGTTGGCTCTCAACTTTTGGCTCCGCTTTCCACGAGGTTCTGAAGGTCTGTGCGTGTGTGTGTACGTGTGTGTGTTTTCATAGGTGGAGTGGAGTGGAGATTTAGCAGAAATAATTAAACCAATGCTAAACCTCAACACTTTACTTTAACATGTCACATATTTTGTTGCTAAAAGACCTACCTTTCAGTCTTCTAGCCTTAGTTAATGGTAAACCTTTAAAAAGACTGTAGGACAGATGAAACCCCATCGATTGGCACAAACCCAGGGAGAGTCGCACCAGGTGTGTGTGTGTGTGTGTGTGTGTGTGTGTGTGTGTGTGTGTGTGTGTGTGTGTGTGTGTGTGTGTGTGTGTGTGTGTGTGTGTGTGTGTGTGTGTGTGTGTGTGTGTGTGTGTGTGTGTGTGTGTGTGTGTCTGTTTGTCATGCTTCCATGTATGATGTTCTGACCTTGGCGGAGTGTCATCTGTCCCATAATTCATCATAGCAACCTCACCTCTGTGTCGTCCTGACGACTGCCACTGACACGTGTAATCGTTGATCTATTCAGTGCCTTCAGAAAGTATTCACACATCTTGATTTTTTTCCACATTTTGTTTTGTTACAAATTTTGTTATAAATTCAAATGGATTTAATTGTCATTTTTTCCAACGATCTACACAAAATACTTTGAAATTTCAAAGTGGAAGTAAAATTCTAACATTTGTATCGAATTAATAAAAATAAAACACAAATTTATTGGATTGAAGAATGGCGCCGGAGGGGATGGCTGCCGTTTTACAGGCTCCTAACCAATTGTGCTATTTTGTGTGTTTTTTCGCATGGTTTGTAACTTACTTTTACATAATGTTGATGCTACTGTCTCTTATGACTGAAAAGAGCTTCTTGATATCAGAACAGCGATTACTCACCTCAAAATGGAAGAATAATTTTCTTTAATGAGTTGGACGTGAAGGCCCAAATCCTCATCATTCGCATGAAGAAAAGAAGGAAATACATTGGGCGGAGATCAGGGTGCCTTGTGAGAATTCGTCAGTGAGTGGGTAACCCGCCTCTATGAGCCAACGTGCATCACTGGAGAATAAACTGGATGAGCTCCATTTGAGACTATCCTACCAACGGGACATTAGAACTGCATTTTTGGTTAAGGGCTCGTAAGTACGCATTTCACGGTAAGGTCTACTACACCTGCTGTATTCGGCGCATGTGACAAATAAAATGTTATTTTTGATGAGTTAAGTTTTCAGCCGCCTGAGTCAATACATGTTATAATCACCTTTGGCAATGTTTACAGCTGTACGTCTTTCTGGGTAAGAACTTTCCACACCTCGATTGTGCAACGTTTGCCCATTATTCTTTTAAAAATTCTTCAAGCTCTGTCGAACTGGCTGTTGATCATTGCTAGACAACCATTTTCAGGTCTTGCCATAGATTTCCAAGCAGACTGAACCAGGTTTTCCTCTGTGATTTTTCCTGTGCTTAGCTCCATTCCGTTCATTTTTTATCCTGAAGAACTACCCAGTCCTTAACAATTACAAGCATACCATAACATGATGCAGCCACCCCTATGCTTGAAAATGTGGAGAGTGGTACTCCGTAGTGTGTTGTATTGGATTTGCCCAAAACATAATACTTTGTATTCATGAAAAAAAGCTAACTGTTTTGCAGTGATACTTTAGTGCCTTGTTGCAAACGGGTTGCATGTTTTTGTCAAGGCTCAGGAGAAGATGCAGATAAAGACAGTTTCGAAGTAACAGGCAAATGACAGGTCAAGGGCAGGCAGAGGTCAGTAGTCCAGAGGAGAGTCCGAAAGATACAGAACGGCAGGCAGGCTGAGGTCAGTAATCCAGGGTGGTGTGACAAGGTACAGAACAACAGGCAAGCTCATGGTCAGGGCAGGCAGAATGGTCAAAAACCGGGAAAGCTAGAAAACAGGAACTAGAGACAACCAGGTGCACGGGAAAACCTGCTGGTAGACTTGACAAAACAAAACGAACTGGCAACAGACAAACAGAAAACACAGCTATAAATAGACTGGGGATAATGAGGAAGATGGGCGACACCTGGAGGGGGTGGAGACAAGCACAAAGACAGGTGAAACAGATTAGGGTGTGACAGTTTTGGAATATGTTTTATTCTGTACAGGCGTCCTTCTTGTCTGCTTTTCATTTGGTTGAATCTGTGTTTGAAATACACTGCTCGACTGAGGGACCTTACAAATAATTGTATGTGTGGGGCACAGAGATGAGGCAGTCATTAGAAATCGTGTTAAACATCATTATTGCACACAGAGTAAGTCCATGCAACTTATGTGACTTGTTAAGTACATTTTTACTCCTAAACTTATTTAGGCTTGCCATAACAAAGGGGTTGAATACTTATTGACTCAAGAAACTATCAGATTTTCATAAATTTCTTGAAAAACATAATTCTACTTTGACATTATGGGGTATTGTGTGTAGGCCAGTGACAAAAAAATCTCAATTTAGTCCATTTTAAATTCAGTCTGTAACACAACAAAAGTCAAGGGGTGTGAATACTTTCTGAAAGCACTGTGCATCAGGCTGTGGGAACATAAATAATTACATCTCACACAACACATTCTATAATTTGACTGACAAGCAGTTACAGTAGATGGATGTGATTTGTAGACGTATTAAGCGCCATAATTCATAAACATTGGGGGTAAAAATTAAGGCATTGCTGAAATAGAAATTAATAAGAGGTCTGTGGGGCTGAATTGATCAGGATTAGGGACTGATGAGGATGGGGGGGTATTGGTTTAAATCTGATGGATGTTAGTAATTCATGTGAAATGTGACAAATGAGGATGCCTGCTGATGGAGTTTTATTTTCTGATGAAGAGGGATTCTAATATTGAATATATTTGTGTGTCTGTGTTTGTATGTGTGTGTGTGTGTGTGTTTAGGGAAGTGAGAAAGTGTGTTTTATGTGTGTGCGTGCGTGTGTTTAACTTGGCTCCTATCCTTTCTCTTTGACAGGTGAAGCAATGGAACACAAACTCCAATCGACCACCAGAGAAATTGTGAGGGAGAGGCCAGAGGGAAGGGCAGGAGAGGGGGGATGAAAAAAGAGGGGCAAAGAAAAAAAGCAAACAGGAGTGACTTTGGCAGGAGGTCACTTTGCGGGCCCTGCAGGCCGATTGCTCAGAAAGTGTGTGTTCTCACTCCGCTCTCCTGGACACCCTTGAGATGAGGTGCATGTGTGCGTGTCCGTGTGTGTGCGCATGCGTCTGTGTGAGTGGGAGAGCAGTCATACATTAATGGCATACTCAGCTGTACTGTATGTATGTTTGCATACTGTGGTTAGACGTGCTGAGCATTAATGTAAAGCTAAGCTCATGTAAATATGCAGCTAAAAAGAAAGTGAAGCTGAATTCCTATTCTGTGCTGCCAGTCTCAATCCCCATCCCTGGCTACAGTACATCCCAACTGGCACCCTGTTCCCTTTATAGTGCAATACTTTTGACCAGGGCCCATAGGGTGCCATTTAGAACGCACACCCACTCCTGCTAGCGTTATCCATCCCAGTCCTCCCTCCCTTCCACCCAAGGTTGCCTTCGTCTGAGCTTGACAGAAATACAACTATTGCTAACGATTTACAATGATATCAGGCCAACACTTAAACAACTTTTATTGTATTGTATTGCATATCAGGCTTAAACACCAAAAAATCTAAATAAAAAAAACAACACTTAAACAACTTTTTGTTTTTCATTGTTGTCTTTCATTTCCTCCCCCCTTCTCTCCCTTTCTCTCTTTTGTACTTTGGAATCGTAAATTGTTTTTCGGCGGTGGACGTGTTCTCTGCAGTCCTTGAGCTTGTCATTGTCTTTTCCATTAAAAGGGAGTTATGATAAAGTTTTGGGTGCAGAGAGGGGTCGCGCAGGGAAGGCCATGTAGTTTGTCTGTTTGTTTGTTTGTCGTTGTGTGTCTGGGGGTCTCACCAAGCACAGAGAACAGAGAAAGCTACAATTTGTCTTCATTAGAATAGAACAACAGAAGTAGTGGGGTTTAAGATGGTTTAGACTTGTATAGATGGAGTTGTGTTGTAGTGGTGTCACAGGTCTGTGTGTAGTAGTGGTGTGTGTCTGTGTGGTAGGTTGCCTTTTCGATTATTTGGGTTAACAGGGAATTAGTACACAGCAAAGTGAGTGTGACAGGAAGTGTGTGTGTTGTTTCATCCCACTCGTTAGTTATGCATAAGTTCAGTGCGTTCGACTCGTCAGAATGGGGGGTTTCATTGTGTGACACCTTCCATTTTTATTAGTTGTTATCGAAACCGCAGCCAAGGCTTTAGTGAACAGTTCCACATACACATACAGACACACACACACACTCACTTTCAGTAGTCTAATAAACAAAACTTTGGTTGATGATTTGTATGTATTTTTTTTACCTTTATTGTATCAGGGAGTCATACTCAGACCAAGGTCTATTTTACAGATGAGCCCTAAATTACAGAAATGACAGAAATACACACATCAAAATATAAATACAAAAAACAAGCAGAAAGAAAACACGGTCATAAAAAAAAAGAAACATTTATCAGTAGAAAAGGTCCTCAATCAGCTTTCTGAATTGCCCCAAAGGCAACAAAACATCCAATTTAAGAACATTTTAAAGACTGTTCCACAAATAAGTTACAAGAAAACTAAAGGCTGATTTACCTAATTCAGTAGAGACCATAGGAATTTCCAGAGTTAGCCATCCCTGAGACCGGGTGTGGTAACTCATATGTCTAAAGGTTAGTAATGATGTACCAACCTACATAACTTCAAAGAGGGCCAAACAACTTTCTTGTAGAGAACGCAGTGATGAGTACTAAAACTGTAATCGTAATAAAGCGCAGTGTGCAGTGCTTGACTTGGACTGAAATAGGAGCCGGTACTCATTTTGGGTACCTGTACTGTGTATACTTACTGTAGGTGCAGGAGCTCCACATTACTTTTGAGCTAATATTCTATAAAAGGTATAGGAGCTCAGCAGTATAACATTTGAGGTGTCGGTACTCAGCTCCGGTGAGCTCCTGCACAAGTCAAGCACTGGCAGTGCGCTATGATGAACTGCATCTTCAATTAAGTAGCAGCTGCATTCATATACTTATTCATATACAATAGATGATTCCGCCATTGCCTATGACTGTTAGGAACGTTGACCGAATAATCTGCTTTCTACTATTAAGACAGAGGCATGACCAATTTCTATAGAAGAAGCTCATTTTTTATTCTCAATTAATTCATCAATATGCTTTTTAAAATGAAGCTTTTTGTCTATCTAGATGCCCAGATATTTGTAAGCAGGGACACGATCAATATGGGCACCATCCAAAGTACATACGCTTAAATCATGTGCTCTAGAGAAGAACATATACTTAATTTGACTTGCATTCAATACTACACTGAATAAAAAAATAAACACATGTAAAGTTTTGGTCCCATGTTTCATGAGCAGAAATGTTCCATACTCACAAAAAGCTTATTTCTCAAAACCTTTTGTGCACAAATTTGTTTAATCCCGTTTAGTGAGCATTTCTCCTTCTCCAAGATAATCCATCCACCTGACAGGTGTGGCATATCAAGCAGCTGATTAAACAGCATGATCATTACAGAGGTGCACCTTGTCCAGGTGACAATAAAACGCCACTCTAAAATGTGCATTTTTGTCACACAACACAATTCCATAGATGTCTAAAGTTTCCAGGGAGCGTGCAATTGGCATGCTGACTGAAGGAATGTCAACCAGAGATGTTGCCAGAAAATGTAATGTTAATTTCTCTACTATAAGAGAGAAACTATATAAGAGAGACATTTTTGAGAATTTGGCAGTAAGTCGAACAGGTCTCACAACCGCAGACCACGTGTATGGCATCGTGTGGGTGAGCAGTTTGCTGATGTCAACATTGTGAACAGAGTGCCCTATGGTGGCGGTGGAGTTATGTTACGGGCAGGCATACACTACGAACAACGAACACAATTGCATTTTATCGGTGACAATTTGAATGCACAGAAATACCGTGATGAGATCCTGAGGCTAAAGTCAATGCTGTTCATTGACTATAGCTCAGCATTCAACACCGTAGTACCCTCCAAGCTCATCATTAAGCTCGATGCCCTGGGTCTGAACCCCGCCCTGTGCAATTGGGTCCTGGACTTCCTGACGGGCTGCCCCCAGGTGGTGAAGGTAGGAAACAATACCTCCACTTCGCTGATCCTCAACACTGGGGCCCCACAAGGGTGCGTATTCAGCCCCCTCCTGAACTCCCTGTTCACTCATGATTGTGTGGCCATGCATGCCTCCAACTCAATCATCACGTTTGCAGACGACACAACAGTAGTAGGGGGCTCTGGGAGTGTGGTGCCAGGAAAATAACCTCTCACTCAATGTCAACAAAACAAAGGAGATGATCGTGGACTTCAGGAAACAGCAGAGTGAAAAACAGCTTCTATCTCAAGGCCATCAGACTGTTAAATAGCCATCACTATCACAGAGAGGCTGCTGCCTATATACACAGACATTGGCCACATTAATAAATGGAACACTCATCACTTTAATAATGTAATTTTAATATTGTTTACATATCTTGCATTACTCATCTCATATGTATATACAGTATTCTATACTATCTGTATCTTAGTCTATGCCGCTCTGACATTGCTCGTCTTTATATTTATATATTTCTAATTCCATTCCTTACTTAGATTTGTGTGGATTGGGTATATGTTGTGAAATTGTTAGATATTACTTGTTAGATATTGCTGCTCTGTCGAAACTAGAAGCACAAGCATTTCACTACACCCGCAATAACATCTGCTAAACACGTGTATGTGACCAATGAAATCATCTAAGGCATTTGCAATATAATTTACAACAAGCATAGTATCCGTAGTGGTGCTATGTTTAGGTCTGAAACCGGATTGATTAAAAATAAAACCATTTACAAATACAAAATATCATAGGGGCATGTTG
Organism: Salvelinus alpinus; assembly: GCF_045679555.1. Taxonomy (NCBI): domain Eukaryota; kingdom Metazoa; phylum Chordata; class Actinopteri; order Salmoniformes; family Salmonidae; genus Salvelinus; species Salvelinus alpinus. The sequence goes on along the minus strand of NC_092088.1, from coordinate 68,976,444 downwards.
ACCAATGATTCTAGTATTTTCGCAAGACAAGGGAGCCTGGAAAAGGGTCGACAGTTATCAAGATCACTACTATCCACGTCCTTATGGAGTGGTAACACAAAAGCTGATTTCCTCACTTTTGGTTTTCCTGATACTAAAGTTTAAAAAAAAGTGTGTCACTGAGCTGGCAATGAGGGGCACTGCATACTTAAGCAAAGAATGGTACAAATTGTCAGCCCCTAATGACTTCTTGGTGTCAATAGCTAATAAGGCAGCAAGAACTTCTGTTTCTGTGAGTTGCCAAAAAAGAAAAATCCTGACTACAATTTCCCAATTCACATGAGGTTGACTGATCATCCATTGAGGCAACTAGAGGCTGTATGTTGGAAGAAGAGACAACTAACTGGCCAAGACCAGTGTGACCACCGGTTCTTTCAAAAAGGAAACCAGCTGAGATAAAATGCTGATTTAAAGCATCACAAATCTTTTTTATTAATGATGCAGGAGTCTAAAACGACTTGCTTAGAGACGGAAGCAGAGGAATTACCCCGCTTCAGTGAATTAACCGTTTTCCACAGTTTAGAGGGATCACTAACAGAGTCTGACATAGCGTTAAGGAAGTAGTTTGATTTGACCCGTTTAACCGAGGCAGTGCACCTATTTCTCAATATCCTAAATAGCTGCCAATCAGCTAACGAGACAGTTTATCTAGCCTTGGCCCAGGCTCGATTTTTTGTCAAGTGAATGTGTGGCGGTACAGGCGAGTATCATGGATAAGTTCAGTTTTGACTGTGTCGCTTGAAAGGGGCATGTTAATCAGCCAGAGAGGTAAAAATGGATGAGAAAAATTGTGCCAAAACAGGATCTAGTATGCAGCTAGTAGAATAAAGCTCTGAATAATATAGATCATGAAGAAACACCAGGGGCGATCATTGTTCTTCACAATTATATGACAGTCTGAGTTTTTCAATTTGGTATCTCTAATGCAAGTGGTGCAGTGGTTGCTGATATAATTTGCAAAAACACCACTAGCCAAAAACTTATGGGGATGTTTAGTCAAGATAAGGTCAATCAATGAGGAGTTTGCTAGGATTTTTACATTATTAACGAGTGGGTTTCGTTATCAACTAAGTCAAGTTGAGCTCAAGACAGATATTCTTAAACTGATCTGAGGCATGCATAAACCAATCGAGATTTAGATCTCCTAACACAGGGCTGCCCAACCCTCTTCCTGGAGATCTACTGTCCTGTAGGTTTTCAGTCCAACTCTAATTTAGCATATCTGATTCAGCTAGTTAAGGTCTTGTTGAGCAGTTAATTAGTAGAATCAGGTGTATTAAATTAGGGTTGGACTGAAAACCCACAGGACGGTAGATCTCCAGGAAGAGGGTTGGGCAGCCCTGTCCTAACACAACCCGTGCAAATACCAGAAAGGGTAAATAATACCAACAGCCTCTGCCGAAGCATCTGGCGGTAGACCGCAGCAATAAATATATGCATATCTTGGCTTATGGCCACTTTTATAACCAACAGCTCACAGATTTTGGGGACAGAGATGCTAAGAGAGCATGATGCCATGAGAGAAAATCTTACATAAATACTCACCCCTCCCTCTTTTCTTTGTCTATCACATCTGAAGATGTTGTAGTCCGTAATGGCAACGTCCCTATCCATTATCTAATTATTCAGCCAGTTCTCTGAGATAACCAGAATGTCTGGGCTAGTGTCATGTGGATGTCATTGGGTGTGAAACTGAGAATAGAGACTGGCCTGTAGTTCCCAGGGTTGGTCTTACGCCCCTTCTTGTGTGCAAGGTCATTACTTTTGCCATTTTCATGTAAATGTACCTTGATTGAGAGAGAGGGGTAATGACATGAGTAATCCATGGGTCAATTTGAACCGCTGCATCTCTCAAAAACCTTGCTGGTATAGCATCCATGTCATGACCTGGGAGCAGTTAAGCTTAGCTAGCATTTTAGCTACCTTGGCTACTGAAACACTTTGAAGGAGAAAGAGTTTGGTTGGGCCCCTAACTTGGTGTAGTAGTTCTTGACTTGGTCAGTCCCAAACAAACCAGTGGTCTTGGGTAGGTTGTCAACCATATTACTGGCAAATGAATAAAAAATTAGTTAAATTCATTAGGCACCCTTTTTAGGTTGGAAACCATCTCGCCCATAATGTCCAGTACAATACTACTGGATTGGTTTTTGGTACTACATCGTAATTCCTTTAATGATTTCCATAGCTTTTTGGGTTCATTGAGGGCAGCACAATGTTGCTTTTATCCCTACCAGCTCTCACAGTCATACGTCAGAATTAGATGTTCATCTCAAATGTTAACATTTCAAAGTTGTTCCAAACATCACATTTTGAAGTGTTTAAGGTTAAGTTTAGACATGAACTCCAAATTGTTAAGGTTAAGTTCAGGCATTAACTCCAAATTATTAAGGTTAGGCATGAACTCTGAATGGTTAAGGTAAGGGATAGGCTTAATTTTTCACTGAATTTGAACTTGCAACCTTTGGAATCAGAGGCAGATGCTCAGAGGCAGATGCTTACACCCATCTGCCATCCCCATTTACAGCACCTTAGCAAAACCGAAACCTACTTGAAGGTAACAGCACTCACTGTGGCCCTTTGTGGCCGGTTTCCACATCATCTCCCAACGTCCTCAGACATGGATGGACGTCGAATACTGACTTGTATCATGGGTGACCTGGCTGTTTTATTTATCAATACAGTTAACAACATCATTTATAACTAGGGATGCAGCAGAGATAGTGCTGTAACCTGGTCTAAAACCCGGCTGATGTACATTTGTATGTATCAACTATTCTAATATTTCAACTAGCTAAGACAGTTTTTGAAATAGGGCAATAGTTATTTAGGCCACAAGGGTCACAACTTCTGTGAAGGGGGAGTATATTGGTTAATGATTCTGCACTCAGGAGGGCAGTGAACTGCAGCAAAAATATTTCAACCATATCAGCTCCAGTGGATTTGTTAAAACATACATTTTAAGAAATGCATCTACTAACGTTTATCTCCCCCAAAAATCATGCAGAGATAAAATTATGATTAAAAGCATCACTTATTCCATTCTTCTCGGTTATGATGCCAAAGAGTCTCCAATGTATTGTATTGTGTCTACAATCCTAGGTTTCGGTACGCTGGGGGCTGTTTGACAGGTAGTTTCTGCCTTTGCCAACGTGTTTTTGCCTTGCCAACGCATTGAGATGTTCTTAAATGCAAAACATTTATCTGCAGCATCTTTACGTTGTCTTATAGTCATAAGACTGTACACTAGAGTTCTACAGAGGAGTTTCCTAGACTGGAGCGAGTTACAAATGTTTTGGCCTTTCTCTAAGACCTCTCCTCCCTCTTTGCTCTCTCCCTTCCTCTCCCCCCCTTCTCTCTCTCCACTCTCTCTCCCTCTCTCCGCCTCTCCCCAGAGTGCTGTCAGAGGTCTGTGTCGAGGCTAGAAATCGCCCCTGTCCCGGCCGCTCCAGCATTATTGATAAACGTTTATTGTGCGGCAGGCCACTGTGAGTTGTGGGTAAGTCCAGGCGGAATGCTCTGGTGGCAGCATCATTTTTCTTGGTGACAGCCCCAGAGGGAGAGTCTTTTCCCCATTCTTCTTCTTTTAACTGGCATCTCTCTAGAAACCAACTCCCTAAGAATGGCTGCTTTTTGAGAGACACACATAAGTATGTTTCTGTGCGTGGCGTGCATATTAGTGGAAATCATTGTGTGCATGCATTGTGTGTGTGCTTGCGTGCGCATGCATTCATGCGTCAGAATTTGCTTGCATGCAAGCATGTGTGTGTTTAGTAGGTTATCCGTGGCTCTTTTCATTGAGTTACATTTGATTAATCAACATTAGATTACATTTTTCCTCTACTCTGAATAAAAAAGACCAATGCATCTCAGTGTCTTAAGTTCTGCATCAGATAACATTGCGATGGACTTTCACCTGATGACAGTGTGTGCAGGGGGAAGAATCTCAATCTAGCATTGTGTCAAAAGGCTCATATTTGAGCACAGACTTAATTTTCTGTCTCAATGCTCCTGGAGAGACTGTTGTCGCCGAAGGCAACCAAAGACAGAGGGTATTGTGGACCGGCGGAACACGGAATTCAGTGATAGTTGCTTTTTGGATAGACATCTAGAGAGACAGGCGGACAGACAGCAGACAGACGGACGGACAGGCAGACATATGGACAGGTGGGCAGACAAGCGGGAAAGGTTGGACAGAGAGACAGACCGATGGACAGGCAGACAGAGTCAGACAGGCAGACATTTAGAGGTGTCTGTATGCATCCTCAGTAGAGTCCTCCTATGTGAGTGTTTGTGTCTTTCTCCTGTAGGTCTTCCCCCTCTCTCTCTCTCTCTCTCTCTCTCTCTCTGTCTCTCTCTGTCTCTGTCTCCCTGATTTATTGACCAGTCTGTCTCTACCCTCAGCCCTAAGCCCTTGGCCTGGCCCCTGTGTGTGCGTGTGTGGTGTGTGTGTATCCTCTCCAGGTCTTTCTCTCTCTGTCTGTTGTATTGACCAGTCTGTCTAGGCCCTCTACCCGCTCCGTTCTCAGTCAGTCCATGCATCACAATACCACATAACTGTCCTTCAGGGAAAGACCTGGCCCTGAGTGGGGCACGGGGGACACATTTAACGTTGACACACACCTAGTTAGATCACAGAGGTCAGACAGCCGCGCTCGTTACCTGCCTGGTCCGTCCCTGTAATAGACCCTCCAGCGTCAGGGGGGAAGGAGATGTGTGTCGCGCAGCCGACCCTTGCCAATTTGGAAAATAGCGTTTTGGCTTGTCCAATGGGAGTCCTCAGGCTTTCTGCGATGTGATTGGAGGATGACCTTGGGACTGTCTCTGTCTTGTTTCTCTCTCTCTCTCCTGATTGGTTGCCCTCACTGTCTGTAACTCCAGTGTATTTAAAAACACTTACCTCACACCTCTAAACTTTAGGCCAACAACTCTATAAGCACTTCAACATTTCCTATAGAACAGATCCTGTAGGTCTCTGCTTGCCTACAGTAGGTGTGTATATTTTTGTGGGGTAAATTGCTAAGCCTACTCCCCACCACATTTCTCTCATAATGCAGTTCCGCTAGCCAAAAGCTGCTCACTCATGGAACACTATTGTTTGTCCAATTTATTGTGTTTCTTTCACACAGGGAGTGGGGTTGGTTGGCCAACGTGTTGTGTGATTTATTTTGCCCATATCCCGAGGTTGTGTAGCGATCCATCACGTTTTGTACATCAGATCATTGAGATGAATGTATCGTCACTAAGGATCCACTAATTATCACACACAATCAGATTTACAGCCCATACTGTCACCTTCAATTCAACTTTTATTTCCACATCGTAATAATTTACATCTGGAGTCATAAATACACATTTATTACGGAGAGTTCTAATTGGTCATCTTGGTGGGTTTATTAGAGATGCTTAATGAGAGCGAGTGTGTTTGTGTGTGTGTTCCTGAGAGCAGCATATTAAAGGAGTTGTTAGTCACACTGCTGCTTGTTTTTCTGCTGAATAATTATGGAAGCGGTGGTTTTGGTGGATTTCTAGATGTGTTTTCTCTCTGTGTTGCTGTTTGGTGTTGTTTTACTGTATGTGATAGAAAGAGGGAAAGAGAAAGAGGGAAAGAGAAAGAGGGAACGAGAGACAGTGAGTGAGAGAGAACGAGAGAGAGTGTGTGAGAGAGAACAAGAGACAGAGTGCATGAGTGAATGAGAGAAAAAGAGAGAGCAAGTGAGAAAAAAGCGAGCGAGAAATAGAAAGTGCATCTGCACGCCCATTTTTTTCAAGATCCTAGAAAACTTTCATGTGAATTGTTTTGCCCAAACAATATCCATTTCATGATGGTAGTTTGAGAAATTGAAATATATTCTTCATTCTGGTTACTTTTCCTCTGGCCAAGGTTTCCTAGGCATGTTTGATTTCTGGGTGTAGCTGGGCTATGGATCTCATTGATTTTATTGTTTTATCCAAGGACAGAATGTGTGTAAAGTACAAGACCTTGAGGAGCCCTGCTCTGCTGCAGGTTTCACACAATCCAAATATGATATTTGTGTGCCTGCATGTCTGTTTGTCTGTGTGTGTCTGCGTGTGTGTGTGTGTGTGTGTGTGTGTGTGTGTGTGTGTGTGTGTGTGTGTGTGTGTGTGTGTGTGTGTGTGTGTGTGTGTGTGTGTGTGTGTGTGTGTGTGTGTGTGTGTGTGTGTGTGTGTGTGTGTGTGTGTGTGTGTGTGTGTGTGTGTGTGTGTGTGTGATGTTACTGTTCAGGGGATCGAGACAGTGATTTATTTATTCATTCCTTTGTGTCTGGAATGTTATTTTCTGCTGTACTCATCTCCTTTCATACCCCTGGAATAGCCCACATGCTTATTTGTGTGTGTGTGTGTGTCTGTTTGACTTGTCAGTTTTTGTTTGTTTGTATATTCTGTGTGTGTTTTTCTCCGTGTGTGTGTATGTGTGTGTGTGTGTGTGTTATTTGTCAATTTGAGTTGTCTGTGTGTGTATGTGTGTGTGCATGTTTTTTCTGTCCATTTGTGTGTGTGTGTGTGTCTGCTTGTGTTTTCTGTGTGTGTGTTATCTGCTGTCAGACCTGTCACACTCCACTCATCAGCAGAGGAAGAGAAAATGAAGGAGAGTGAAAAGTGTTATTAATCCTACAACCTGCCAGACTGTTGGAGAGTACGCTGAGATGACCACAGAGACAGGCCACACACACACACACGCACGCAGGCACGCACGCACGCACAAAGTGTGTAGGGGGATAGTATTGTCTGATGAATGGAGGGTTACAGGAGAGTTACATGAGTTACGTAGCAGGTTTGGAGCACAGGAGAATCCAGAAGAGACACTGTTTCATTTGTCCCTAATTGTAACATCCAATTCCTTCTCCCCAATCCTTGTCTCTTCTCACTCTGTGTGTGCATGTGCATGTGAGTGTGTGTGTGCATGCGTGTCTGTCTGTGTATGTATGTGTGTGTGTACAGGGAGTTGAGGTGATGGTGGCGGTGTGCCTGGACAAAGGCTGAGAGACTTGACATCTGTAGAGAGAGAGAAAAGAAGGCAGAACAAGGCTATTAGTTAATGAGAGAAGGGGGAGGAGAGAGAGGGGAGAGGAGAGGAGAGGAGAGGAGAGGAGGAGAGGAGAGGAGAGGAGAGGAGAGGAGAGGAAAGGAGAGGAGAGGAGAGGAGAGGAGAGGAGAGGAGAGGAGAGGAGAGGAGAGGAGAGGAGAGGAGAGGAGAGGAGAGGAGAGGAGAGGTCAGAACATGGGGCACTGGCGAGAGTGCCCTGACACTGTGTCTGGAATGTTGATAGGTCAACAACGTGCGTGTGTGTGTGTGTGTGTGTGTGTGTGTGTGTGTGTGTGTGTGTGTGTGTGTGTGTGTGTGTGTGTGTGTGTGTGTGTGTGTGTGTGTGTGTGTGTGTGTGTGTGTGTGTGTGTGAGAGAGAGAGAGAGCATGTCAGAACACACACTGCTCTGACAGTGATTTAGGCTCTGTCCGTCTCTAAACTGCAAGCAGAACACACAATCCCATCCAAAGCCAAGGCACTCAATATCCAATGGCTACAAATCACTGCCACCTTCAGTGCCAGACAGATAGGGAGGGGAGAAGCTAGAGGCTGGCTCAAAGGCTGTGTCTTAAATGGCACCCTGTTCTCTATATAGTGCACTACTTTTGGTCAAAAGTACACTCTAAGACTCGAGGAACCCTGGAGATACTCAAAAAACCATTGCTAGTCAATGTTTCATATTTGCAACTTCGTTTAATTGAGGGGTTCTTGGAGGAACCTTTAATGGTTCAACATAGTGAAGGCAAGGCTTAGTAGGGGTGTGGCTTGAAGATATATCTTTTTTGGGCCACCCGTTAGAGTAAATGTCATTCCTGTTCATGTGTTCCTGTGTATTGTCATGGCATGTTTCATTTCAACACTGACAGTTTTGAAGCTTCAAAGAGGCTAACTGAGGCGTGTGAGTTCCTTGAGAGCGTATGCAACCTAAAGCTGGAACAGTAACCACTTTATTACTGTATACAATGCATACAATGCTGTATACAATGCTAATATTATATTAATGTATGAAATATAACATGCTATATACAAACTTAACATGAACAGAAATTATATTTAAGCTACCTGGTTTCCAAATTTAACCATCTGAAAACCACACCTCCAATAAGCCATGCCTCCAATATGATAGGCTGCTTCCTCTACAATATATTATTAAAAATAACGTAACCTCTCCCGTCACAAAAATATTCTGGTTTGAACCTTTACACAGGGGTTCCTCGATGACCCTTTACACAGGGGTTCCTCGATGACCCTTTTCAGAGGGGTTCCTCGATGACCCTTTACACAGGGGTTCCTCGATGACCCTTTTCAGAGGGGTTCCTCGATGACCCTTTTCAGAGGGGTTCCTCGATGACCCTTTACACAGGGGTTCCTCGATGACCCTTTACACAGGGGTTCCTCGATGACCCTTTACACAGGGGTTCCTCGATGACCCTTTTCAGAGGGGTTCCTCGATGAACCTTTACACAGGGGTTCCTCGATGACCCTTTACACAGGGGTTCCTCGATGACCCTTTACACAGGGGTTCCTCGATGACCCTTTACACAGGGGTTCCTCGATGACCCTTTACACAGGGGTTCCTCGATGACCCTTTTCACAGGGGTTCCTCGATGACCCTTTTCACAGGGGTTCCTCGATGACCCTTTTCAGAGGGGTTCCTCGATGACCCTTTTCAGAGGGGTTCCTCGATGACACTTTTCAGAGGGGTTCCTCGATGACCCTTTTCAGAGGGGTTCCTCGATGACCCTTTTCAGAGGGGTTCCTCGATGACCCTTTACACAGGGGTTCCTCGATGACCCTTTACACAGGGGTTCCTCGATGACCCTTTACACAGGGGTTCCTCGATGACCCTTTACACAGGGGTTCCTCGATGACCCTTTTCAGAGGGGTTCCTCGATGACCCTTTTCAGAGGGGTTCCTCGATGACCCTTTCAGAGGGGTTCCTCGATGACCCTTTTCAGAGGGGTTCCTCGATGACCCTTTTCAGAGGGGTTCCTCGATGACCCTTTTCAGAGGGGTTCCTCGATGACCCTTTTCAGAGGGGTTCCTCGATGACCCTTTTCAGAGGGGTTCCTCGATGACCCTTTTCAGAGGGGTTCCTCGATGACCCTTTTCAGAGGGGTTCCTCGATGACCCTTTTCAGAGGGGTTCCTCGATGACCCTTTTCAGAGGGGTTCCTCGATGACCCTTTTCAGAGGGGTTCCTCGATGACCCTTTTCAGAGGGGTTCCTCGATGACCCTTTTCAGAGGGGTTCCTCGATGACCCTTTACACAGGGGTTCCTCAATGACCCTTTTCAGAGGGGTTCCTCGATGACCCTTTTCAGAGGGGTTCCCCTGGGAATCTTTTTCACTGGAAAGGTTCTGCCAGTGAGGCAACCCAAGCACCTTTACTTCTAAGAGTGTAGTGCACTATATATTGAATAGGGTGCCATTTCAGATGCAGCCGGAGAGACCAGGGCCCGTATCCACAAATCATCTCAGAAAACCTCCCAGGAATCCTGTTAAAACAACAAACAAATCCCAGCTCAGAGTAGGTTTTAGGATGATAAGACACTGCTCAGACAAACTCTGAGCCAGGATTAAAATCGACTCATAAAAGTTTATCTCAGCTGGTAATCACAACAGTTTGCGGTACCGCAAAAGAAAATACATTGTTGCAAATGATTGGGAATAACTAATTACGATGAGGCAGCTGTGAACTCTATACAGCACGCTTCAGACAGCCACAGTGAATCTGACTGTACATCAAATGTTGTAATGGTAAAACATTTGAAATAATTTTCGCCTGACACGATCACTTTGCCTACTCTTAATTATTGCCTAATGTTTTGGCATGCCTAGCCTTTTTTTGTAAAATGTTGATGGTTGTTAAAAGCGGAATTTTCATAATATCACCTTTATCAACACACTCGTCGTCACTCCCATTTAACAACTCTAAATTGCTTTGGTACAGTAGACATCAAGCAACTTGCTGATAATGTTGGTACATATTTTACATGTTTTGAAAGGTCTATCATTTTCGTTTAACACTATCAAAGTTAACATAATGCCTTTAATTGCAGTCTTCTGTATAGGCATGACCAATTTAGAGATGTTTTTTTAACAACGTAATGTTGCATTCTAAATGTATAATTTGAAATAACATGATGTAATTAAATACTCAAAAGAAGTACATGTTTATTTATTAACCTCATAGTTATAAGTATTTCAGCATAATATGTAAAATATTTATTGTGAAATTGTCAAACGTGCAAGAGATACTGTTACGTGTACACTGTAAAACCCAAATAAGTTCTGGCTACTCAAACACTTTGAGGAAACTGATGACCTAAACAAATTTAAGTTTAGAAACTTAAATAGCTGAAGTAAGCAGTATTACCTTCATATGAGTAATACAATTTCCCACTGTGCCTTGCCTTTTCGATTGAATTTTAGAGTTACCACCTATGACTGCATTTGTTAGTGTTAGAGACATGATTGTTGAATTTGTTCATTTGGCCTTAATCTACTGAGTTCCTAGGTGAATATTATAATTATAATTCAACCGGTACATATAACTTTTGGCCCTTATACAGTAGCCTGAAACTCATAGTTTACAGGTCACATCATGCATGCAAGTACTGTTGAAAAATGACACAAACTCTCCCTCCAAAAATACCAGTAAAATCTAGCCAGAGCCTATACAACAGGTGAAATTTGTATTCACCCACAACCTGCATTCTTATTGTCTGCCAGGGTTAACAACAGTGGGAGGAAACTACCTAAGCCCTTTAAACTGGAACAACCATTTCAGTAATGGGTGCAAAAATTCAATGATTGGATTAGTTTTGAATGTATTTATTTATATTTGTGTAGCGTAACATTTAATCAATCAAAACATAAATATTAAAAACAATTCCTAAAAATCAACCTGCAGTAGTGCATGCTGGGAAAAAAAGTCAATTTGTTATTGTAACTTAAAAAAATAGAGCTGATGTGAATTCTCAGAAATTTTGAGTCAGTACCACATAAACATTTTATGTAATAATGACTTTTCATTGATTTTGAGTACAACTTACTAGAATAATTTGAGATAATGCCTTGGGGTTTACAGTGTAGGTCTAGATTATTTATGGACTGATGAAATATCAAAACATTCTTTTAACAACTCAAAAGCAATCGTTTGCCACTGCATTTTTCGTATGGTAACTTAAATAAAAATAAAAACTCTTAATTCATTAGGACAGCTCATGAGGTGTCATAAATACACTATATTGAAAAGTACAGTATGTGGACACCCCTTCAAATTACTGTATTGTGCTATTTCAGCCACACTTGTTGCTGACAGGTGTATAAAATCGAGCACACAGCCATGCAATCTCTGTAGACAAATGTTGGAAGTAGAATGGCCTTACTGAAGAGCTCAGTGACTCAGTGAAAAGCTCACAGAACTGGACCACCGAGTGCTGAAGCGCGTAAAAATCGCCTGTCCTCGGTTGCAACACTCACTACTGAGTTCCGAACTGCGTCTGGAAGCAATGTCAGCACAAGAGTTGTTCGTCGGGAGCTTCATGAAATGGGTTTCCATGGCCAATCAGCCGCACACAAGCCTAAATTCACCATGCACAATGCCAAAGGTCGGCTGGACTGGTGTTAAGCTCACCGCAATTGGACTCTGGAGCAGTGGAATGGTGTTCACTGGAGTGATGAATCACGCTTCACCATCTGGCAGTCCGAAGGACAAATCTGGGTTCGGGGGATGTCAAGAAAACGCTACCTGCCCGAATGCATAGTGCCAAATGTAAAGTTTGATGGAGGAATAATGGTCTGGGGCTGTTTTTCATGGTTCGGACTAAGTCCCTTACTTCCAGTGAATGGAAATCTTAACGCAACAGCATACAATTACATTCTAGACAATTCTGTGCTTTCAACTTTGTGGCAACAGTTTGGGGATGCCCTTTCCTGTTTCAGCATGACAATGCCCCCGTGCACAAAGCGAGGTCAGTACAGAAATGGATCTGTGTGGAAGAACTTGATTGGCCTCTACAGAACCCTGACCTGAACTCCATCGAACACATGTGGGATGAATTTGGATGAATTAGAACGCCCAACATCAGTTCCGACCTCACTAATGCTCTTGTGGCTAAATGGAAGCAAGTCCCCGCAGCAATGTTCCAAAATCTAGTGGAAAGCCATCTCAGAAGAGTGGAGGCTCTTATAGCAACAAATGGGGGACCAACTCCATATTAATGCCCATTTTGGAATGAGATGTTCGACAAGCAGGTGTCCACGTACTTTTGTTCATGTAGTGTATCTGTCGCCTAGGAGTGACTCTAATGACTAAAGAGGCTTTGCTCATCGCTTTTATTTTTACCCATAAGAGTAGGAGTAAAATGTCTCTATTATCAGCACGTACGACCAGTGTTCTACTCAAAGATGCTTTGTGGATACCAGTGGTGTAAAGTACTTAAGTAAAATGTTCAAATCAAATTATATTTGACACATGAGCCGAATACAACAAACCTTACAGTGAAATGCTTACTTACAAGCCCTTAACCAACAATGCAGTTTTAAGACAATACAAAAATATATATATATATGGCTTTGGGGTAGAAGCTGTTTAGAAGCCTCTTGGTACCGTTTGCCGTGCGGTAGCAGAGTGAACAGTCTATGACTAGGGTGTCTGGAGTCTTCGACAATTTTTAGGGCCTTCCTCTGACACCGCCTGGTATAGAGGTCCTGGATGGCAGGAAGCTTGGCCCCGGTGATGTACTGGTCCGTACGCACAAGCCTCTGTAGTGCCTTGCAGTCAGAGGCCGGGCAGTTGCCATACCAGGCAGTGATGCAACCCGTCAGGATGCTTTCGATGGTGCAGCTGTGAAACCTTTTGAGGATCTGAGGACACATGCCAAATCTTTTCAGTCTCCTGAGGGGGAATAGGTTTTGTCGTGCCCTCTTCACGACTGTCTTGGTGTGCTTGGACCATGTTAGTTTGTTGGTGATGTGGACGCCAAGGAACTTGAAGCTCTCAACCTTTTTACTCCTTACATTTTCCCTGACACCCAAAAGTACTCGTTACATTTTGAATGCTTAGCAAATTGTCTAATTCACTCACTTATCAAGAGAACACCCCTGGTCATCCCTACTGCTCTGATCTGGCAGACTCACTAAACCAAATTCTTTGTTTGTAAATTATGTCTGAGTGTTGAACTGTGCCCCGGACTATCCGTAAATTAAAAAAACAAGACAATATGTCATCTGGTTTGCTTAATATAAGGAATTTTAAATGATTTATACTTTTACTTTGTATACTTAAGTACATTTAAAACCAAATAATTTTTTACTTTTACTCAAGTAGTATTTTACTAGGTGACTTTCACTTTTACTTGAGTCATTTTCTTTTAAAGGTATTTTTACTTTTACTCAAGAATGAAAATTGGGTACTTTTTCCTACATTGGTGGATACGGGCCCTGGTCTT